>NW_027473837.1:85815-136290 GCF_050947335.1 Megachile rotundata
CTACCGATCATATGAGCATAATATGGTTAATAATATAAGTTAGATTGATAACAGGGAGTGTAATAAGAATAGTAATTGTCGTTCTGTCGACCATATAAGCATAATATGGCTAATAATATGAGTTAGATTGATAATAATAAGAGTAATGAGTATAGTAATTGTCGTTCTATCGATCATATCTGCATAATATCGTTAATAATATGAGTTAGATTGATAATAGTGAGTGTAATAAGTATAGTAATTGTCGTTCTGTCGATCATATAAGCATAATATGGTTAATAATATGAGTTAGATTGATAACAATAACAGTAGTGAGTATAGTAATTGTCGTCCTATCGAGCATATAAGCATAATATGGCTAATAATATGAGTTAGATTGATAATAGTAAGAGTAATAAGTACAGTAATTGTCGCTCTATCGATCATATGTGCATAATATGGTTAATAATATGAGGTAGATTGATAATAATAAGAGTAATAAGTATAGTAATTGTCGTTCTATCGATCATATAGGCATAATATGGCTAATAATATGAGTGAGATTGATAATGATAAGAGTAAAAAGTACAGTAATTGTCGTTCTATCGATCATATAAGCATAATATGGTTAATAATATGAGTTAGATTGATAGTAGTGAGTGAAATAAGTATAGTAATTGTCGTTCTATCGATCACATAAGCATAATATGGCTAATAATATGAGTTAGATTGATAATAATAAGAGTAATGAGTATAGAAATTGTCGTTCTGTCGATCATATAAGCATAATATGGCTAATAATATGAGTTAGATTGATAATAATAATAGTAATGAGTATAGTAAATGTCGTTCTATCGATCATATAAGCATAATATGGCTAATAATATGAGTTAGATTGATAATAATAAGAGTAATGAGTATAGTAATTGTCGTTCTATCGATCTTATAAGCATAATATGGCTAATAATATGAGTTAGATTGATAATAATAAGAGTAATAAGTATAGTAATTGTCGTCCTATCGATCACATAAGCATAATATGGCTAATAATATGAGTTAGATTGATAATAGTAAGAGTAATAAGTATTGCAATTGACGCTCTATCGATCATATGTGCATAATATGGTCAATAATATGAGTTAGATTGATAACAATAAGAGTAGTGAGTATAGTACTTGTCGTCCTATCGATCATATAAGCATAATATGGTTAATAATATGAGTTAGATTGATAACAGGGAGTGTAAAAAGAATAGTAATTGTCGTTCTATCGATCATATAAGCATAATATGGCAAATAATATGAGTTAGATTGATAATAATAAGAGTAATCAGTATAGTAATTGTCGTTCTATCGATCATATCTGCATAATATGGTTAATAATATGAGTTAGATTGATAATAGTGAGTGTAATAAGTACAGTAATTGTCGTTCTGTCGATCATATAAGCATAATATGGCTAATAATATGAGTTAGATTGATAATAATAAGAGTAATGAGTATAGAAATTGTCGTTCTGTCGATCATATAAGCATAATATGGCTAATAATATGAGTTAGATTGATAATAATAAGAGTAATGAGTATAGTAAATGTCGTTCTATCAATCATGTAAGCATAATATGGCTAATAATATGAGTTAGGTTGATAATAATAAGAGTAATGAGTATAGTAATTGTCGTTCTATCGATCTTATAAGCATAAGATGGCTAATAATATGAGTTAGATTGATAATAATAAGAGTAATAAGTATAGTAATTGTCGTCCTATCGATCACATAAGCATAATATGGCTAATAATATGAGTTAGATTGATAATAGTAAGAGTAATGAGTATAGTAATTGACGCTCTATCGATCATATGTGCATAATATGGTCAATAATATGAGTTAGATTGATAACAATAAGAGTAGTGAGTATAGTACTTGTCGGCCTATCGATCATATAAGCATAATATGGCTAATAATGTGAGATAGATTGATAATAATAAGAGGAATAAGTATAGTAATTGTCGTCCTATCGATCATATAAGCATAATATGGCTAATAATATGAGTTAGATTGATAATAATAAGAGTAACGAGTATAGTAATTGTCGTTCTATCGATCACATAAGCATAATATGGCTAATAATATGAGTTAGATTGATAATAGTAAGAGTAATGAGTATAGTAATTGTCGTTCTATCGATCATATCTGCATAATATGGTTAATAATATGAGTTAGATTGATAATAGTGAGTGTAATAAGTATAGTAATTCTCGTTCTGTCGATCATATAAGCATAATATGGCTAATAATATGAGTTAGATTGATAATAATAAGAGTAATACGTATAGTAATTGTCGTTCTATCGATCATATAAGCATAATATGGCAAATAATATAAGTTAGATTGTTATTAATAAGAGTAATCAGTATAGTAATTGTCGTTCTATCGATCATATCTGCATAATATGGTTAATGATATGAGTTAGATTGATAATAGTGAGTGTAATAAGTACAGTAATTGTCGTTCTGTCGATCATATAAGCATAATATGGCTAATAATATGAGTTAGATTGATAATAATAAGAGTAATAAGTATAGTATTTGTCGTTCTATCGACCACATAAGCATAATATGGCCAATAATATGAGTTAGATTGATAATAATAAGAGTAATAAGTACAGTAATTGTCGTCCTATCGAGCACATAAGCATAATATGGCTAATAATATGAGTTAGATTGATAATAATAAGAGTAATAAGTAGAGTAATTGTCGTTCTATCGATCATATAAGCATATTATGGCTAATAATATGAGTTAGATTGATAATAATAAGAGTAGTGAGTAAAGTAATTGTCGTTCTATCGATCATATTTGCATAATTTGGCTAATAATATGCGTTAGATTGATAATAATAAGAGTAATAAGTATAGTAATTATCGTTCTACCGATCATATAAGCATAATATGGTTAATAATATGAGTTAGATTGATAACAGGGAGTGTAATAAGAATAGTAATTGTCGTTCTATCGATCATATAAGCATAATATGGCAAATAATATGAGTTAGATTGATAATAATAAGAGTAATCAGTATAGTAATTGTCGTTCTATCGATCATATCTGCATAATATGGTTAATAATATGAGTTAGATTGATAATAGTGAGTGTAATAAGTACAGTAATTGTCGTTCTGTCGATCATATAAGCATAATATGGCTAATAATATGAGTTAGATTGATAATAATAAGAGTAATGAGTATAGTAATTGTCGTTCTATCGATCATATAAGCATAATTTGGCTAATAATATGCGTTAGATTGATAATAATAAGAGTAATAAGTATAGTAATTATCGTTCTACCGATCATATAAGCATAATATGGTTAATAATATGAGTTAGATTGATAACAGGGAGTGTAATAAGAATAGTAATTGTCGTTCTGTCGATCATATAAGCATAATATGGCTAATAATATGAGTTAGATTGATAATAGTAAGAGTAATGTGTATAGTATTTGTCGTTCTATCGATCATATCTGCATAATATGGTTAATAATATGAGTTAGATTGATAACAGGGAGTGTAATAAGAATAGTAATTGTCGTTCTGTCGATCATATAAGCATAATTTGGCTAATAATATGAGTTAGATTGATAATAATAAGAGTAATAAGTATAGTAATTATCCTTCTACCGATCATATGAGCATAATATGGTTAATAATATGAGTTAGATTGATAACAGGGAGTGTAATAAGAATAGTAATTGTCGTTCTGTCGACCATATAAGCATAATATGGCTAATAATATGAGTTAGATTGATAATAATAAGAGTAATGAGTATAGTAATTGTCGTTCTATCGATCATATCTGCATAATATCGTTAATAATATGAGTTAGATTGATAATAGTGAGTGTAATAAGTATAGTAATTGTCGTTCTGTCGATCATATAAGCATAATATGGTTAATAATATGAGTTAGATTGATAGTAGTGAGTGAAATAAGTATAGTAAATGTAGTTCTATCGATCATATAGGCATAATATGGCCAATAATATGAGTTAGATTGATAATAATAAGAGTAATGAGTATAGTAATTGTCGTTCTATCGATCATATAAGCATAATTTGGCTAATAATATGAGTTAGATTGATAATAATAAGAGTAATAAGTATAGTAATTATCGTTCTACCGATCATATAAGCATAATATGGTTAATAATATGAGTTAGATTGATAACAGGGAGTGTAATAAGTACAGTAATTGTCGTTCTGTCGATCATATAAGCATAATATGGCTAATAATATGAGTTAGATTGATAATAATAAGAGTAATGAGTATAGTAATTGTCGTTCTATCGATCATATAAGCATAATTTGGCTAATAATATGCGTTAGATTGATAATAATAAGAGTAATAAGTATAGTAATTATCGTTCTACCGATCATATAAGCATAATATGGTTAATAATATGAGTTAGATTGATAACAGGGAGTGTAATAAGAATAGTAATTGTCGTTCTGTCGACCATATAAGCATAATATGGCTAATAATATGAGTTAGATTGATAATAGTAAGAGTAATGTGTATAGTATTTGTCGTTCTATCGATCATATCTGCATAATATGGTTAATAATATGAGTAAGATTGATAACAGGGAGTGTAATAAGAATAGTAATTGTCGTTCTGTCGATCATATAAGCATAATATGGTTAATAATATGAGTTAGATTGATAACAATAACAGTAGTGAGTATAGTAATTGTCGTCCTATCGAGCATATAAGCATAATATGGCTAATAATATGAGTTAGATTGATAATAGTAAGAGTAATAAGTACAGTAATTGTCGCTCTATCGATCATATGTGCATAATATGGTTAATAATATGAGGTAGATTGATAATAATAAGAGTAATAAGTATAGTAATTGTCGTTCTATCGATCATATAGGCATAATATGGCTAATAATATGAGTGAGATTGATAATGATAAGAGTAAAAAGTACAGTAATTGTCGTTCTATCGATCATATAAGCATAATATGGTTAATAATATGAGTTAGATTGATAGTAGTGAGTGAAATAAGTATAGTAATTGTCGTTCTATCGATCACATAAGCATAATATGGCTAATAATATGAGTTAGATTGATAATAATAAGAGTAATGAGTATAGAAATTGTCGTTCTGTCGATCATATAAGCATAATATGGCTAATAATATGAGTTAGATTGATAATAATAATAGTAATGAGTATAGTAAATGTCGCTCTATCGATCATATACGCATAAAATGGCTAATAATATGAGTTAGATTGATAATAATAAGAGTAATAAGTATAGTAATTGTCGTCCTATCGATCACATAAGCATAATATGGCTAATAATATGAGTTAGATTGATAATAGTAAGAGTAATAAGTATTGCAATTGACGCTCTATCAATCATATGTGCATAATATGGTCAATAATATGAGTTAGATTGATAACAATAAGAGTAGTGAGTATAGTACTTGTCGTCCTATCGATCATATAAGCATAATATGGCTAATAATATGAGTTAGATTGATAATAATAAGAGGAATAAGTATAGTAATTGTCGTCCTATCGATCATATAAGCATAATATGGCAAATAATATGAGTTATATTGATAATAATAAGAGTAATCAGTATAGTAATTGTCGCTCTATCGATCATATGTGCATAATATGGTTAATAATATGAGGTAGATTGATAATAATAAGAATAATAAGTATAGTAATTGTCGTTCTATCGATCATATAGGCATAATATGGCTAATAATATGAGTGAGATTGATAATGATAAGAGTAAAAAGTACAGTAATTGTCGTTCTATCGATCATATAAGCATAATATGGTTAATAATATGAGTTAGATTGATAGTAGTGAGTGAAATAAGTATAGTAAATGTAGTTCTATCGATCATATAGGCATAATATGGCCAATAATATGAGTTAGATTGATAATAATAAGAGTAATGAGTATAGTAATTGTCGTTCTATCGATCATATAAGCATAATTTGGCTAATAATATGAGTTAGATTGATAATAATAAGAGTAATAAGTATAGTAATTATCGTTCTACCGATCATATAAGCATAATATGGTTAATAATATGAGTTAGATTGATAACAGGGAGTGTAATAAGTACAGTAATTGTCGTTCTGTCGATCATATAAGCATAATATGGCTAATAATATGAGTTAGATTGATAATAATAAGAGTAATGAGTATAGTAATTGTCGTTCTATCGATCATATAAGCATAATTTGGCTAATAATATGCGTTAGATTGATAATAATAAGAGTAATAAGTATAGTAATTATCGTTCTACCGATCATATAAGCATAATATGGTTAATAATATGAGTTAGATTGATAACAGGGAGTGTAATAAGAATAGTAATTGTCGTTCTGTCGATCATATAAGCATAATATGGCTAATAATATGAGTTAGATTGATAATAGTAAGAGTAATGTGTATAGTATTTGTCGTTCTATCGATCATATCTGCATAATATGGTTAATAATATGAGTAAGATTGATAACAGGGAGTGTAATAAGAATAGTAATTGTCGTTCTGTCGATCATATAAGCATAATTTGGCTAATAATATGAGTTAGATTGATAATAATAAGAGTAATAAGTATAGTAATTATCCTTCTACCGATCATATGAGCATAATATGGTTAATAATATGAGTTAGATTGATAACAGGGAGTGTAATAAGAATAGTAATTGTCGTTCTGTCGACCATATAAGCATAATATGGCTAATAATATGAGTTAGATTGATAATAATAAGAGTAATGAGTATAGTAATTGTCGTTCTATCGATCACATAAGCATAATATGGCTAATAATATGAGTTAGATTGATAATAGTAAGAGTAATGAGTATAGTAATTGACGCTCTATCGATCATATGTGCATAATATGGTCAATAATATGAGTTAGATTGATAACAATAAGAGTAGTGAGTATAGTACTTGTCGGCCTATCGATCATATAAGCATAATATGGCTAATAATGTGAGTTAGATTGATAATAATAAGAGGAATAAGTATAGTAATTGTCGTCCTATCGATCATATAAGCATAATATGGCTAATAATATGAGTTAGATTGATAATAATAAGAGTAACGAGTATAGTAATTGTCGTTCTATCGATCACATAAGCATAATATGGCTAATAATATGAGTTAGATTGATAATAGTAAGAGTAATGAGTATAGTAATTGTCGTTCTATCGATCATATCTGCATAATATGGTTAATAATATGAGTTAGATTGATAATAGTGAGTGTAATAAGTATAGTAATTGTCGTTCTGTCGATCATATAAGCATAATATGGCTAATAATATGAGTTAGATTGATAATAATAAGAGTAATACGTATAGTAATTGTCGTTCTATCGATCATATAAGCATAATATGGCAAATAATATGAGTTAGATTGTTATTAATAAGAGTAATCAGTATAGTAATTGTCGTTCTATCGATCATATCTGCATAATATGGTTAATGATATGAGTTAGATTGATAATAGTGAGTGTAATAAGTACAGTAATTGTCGTTCTGTCGATCATATAAGCATAATATGGCTAATAATATGAGTTAGATTGATAATAATAAGAGTAATAAGTATAGTATTTGTCGTTCTATCGACCACATAAGCATAATATGGCTAATAATATGAGTTAGATTGATAATAATAAGAGTAATAAGTACAGTAATTGTCGTCCTATCGATCACATAAGCATAATATGGCTGATAATATGAGTTAGATTGATAATAATAAGAGTAATAAGTAGAGTAATTGTCGTTCTATCGATCATATAAGCATATTATGGCTAATAATATGAGTTAGATTGATAATAATAAGAGTAGTGAGTAAAGTAATTGTCGTTCTATCGATCATATTTGCATAATATGGTTAACAATATTAGTTAGATTGATAATAATAAGAGAAATGAGTATAGTAATTGTCGTTCTATCGATCATATCTGCATAATATGGCTAATAATATGAGTTAGATTGATAATAATAAGAGTAATAAGTATAGTAATTATCGTTCTACCGATCATATAAGCATAATATGGTTAATAATATGAGTTAGATTGATAACAGGGAGTGTAATAAGAATAGTAATTGTCGTTCTATCGATCATATAAGCATAATATGGCAAATAATATGAGTTAGATTGATAATAATAAGAGTAATCAGTATAGTAATTGTCGTTCTATCGATCATATCTGCATAATATGGTTAATAATATGAGTTAGATTGATAATAGTGAGTGTAATAAGTACAGTAATTGTCGTTCTGTCGATCATACAAGCATAATATGGCTAATAATATGAGTTAGATTGATAATAATAAGAGTAATGAGTATAGTAATTGTCGTTCTATCGATCATATAAGCATAATTTGGCTAATAATATGCGTTAGATTGATAATAATAAGAGTAATAAGTTAGTAATTATCGTTCTACCGATCATATAAGCATAATATGGTTAATAATATGAGTTAGATTGATAACAGGGAGTGTAATAAGAACAGTAATTGTCGTTCTGTCGATCATATAAGCATAATATGGCTAATAATATGAGTTAGATTGATAATAGTAAGAGTAATGTGTATAGTATTTGTCGTTCTATCGATCATATCTGCATAATATGGTTAATAATATGAGTTAGATTGATAACAGGGAGTGTAATAAGAATAGTAATTGTCGTTCTGTCGATCATATAAGCATAATTTGGCTAATAATATGAGTTAGATTGATAATAATAAGAGTAATAAGTATAGTAATTATCCTTCTACCGATCATATGAGCATAATATGGTTAATAATATGAGTTAGATTGATAACAGGGAGTGTAATAAGAATAGTAATTGTCGTTCTGTCGACCATATAAGCATAATATGGCTAATAATATGAGTTAGATTGATAATAATAAGAGTAATGAGTATAGTAATTGTCGTTCTATCGATCATATCTGCATAATATCGTTAATAATATGAGTTAGATTGATAATAGTGAGTGTAATAAGTATAGTAATTGTCGTTCTGTCGATCATATAAGCATAATATGGCTAATAATATGAGTTAGATTGATAATAATAAGAGGAATAAGTATAGTAATTGTCGTCCTATCGATCATATAAGCATAATATGGCTAATAATATGAGTTAGATTGATAATAATAAGAGTAACGAGTATAGTAATTGTCGTTCTATCGATCATATAAGCATAATATGGCTAATAATATGAGTTAGATTGATAATAATAAGAGTAATAAGTATAGTAATTATCGTTCTACCGATCATATAAGCATAATATGCTTAATAATATGAGTTAGATTGATAACAGGGAGTGTAACAAGAATAGTAATTGTCGTTCTGTCGATCATATAAGCATAATATGGCTAATAATATGAGTTAGATTGATAATTATAAGAGTAATGAGTATAGTAATTGTCGTTCTATCGATCATATCTGCATAATATGGTTAATAATAGGAGTTAGATTGATAATAGTGAGTGTAATAAGTATAGTAATTGTAGTCCTGTCGATCATATAAGCATAATATGGCTAATAATATGAGTTAGATTGATAATAATAAGAGTAATACGTATAGTAATTGTCGTTCTATCGATCATATAAGCATAATATGGCAAATAATATGAGTTATATTGATAATAATAAGAGTAATCAGTATAGTAATTGTCGCTCTATCGATCATATGTGCATAATATGGTTAATAATATGAGGTAGATTGATAATAATAAGAATAATAAGTATAGTAATTGTCGTTCTATCGATCATATAGGCATAATATGGCTAATAATATGAGTGAGATTGATAATGATAAGAGTAAAAAGTACAGTAATTGTCGTTCTATCGATCATATAAGCATAATATGGTTAATAATATGAGTTAGATTGATAGTAGTGAGTGAAATAAGTATAGTAAATGTAGTTCTATCGATCATATAGGCATAATATGGCTAATAATATGAGTTAGATTGATAATAATAAGAGTAATGAGTATAGTAATTGTCGTTCTATCGATCATATAAGCATAATTTGGCTAATAATATGAGTTAGATTGATAATAATAAGAGTAATGAGTATAGTAATTATCGTTCTACCGATCATATAAGCATAATATGGTTAATAATATGAGTTAGATTGATAACAGGGAGTGTAATAAGAATAGTAATTGTCGTTCTGTCGATCATATAAGCATAATATGGCTAATAATATGAGTTAGATTGATAATAATAAGAGTAATGTGTATAGTATTTGTCGTTCTATCGATCATATCTGCATAATATGGTTAATAATATGAGTTAGATTGATAACAGGGAGTGTAATAAGTACAGTAATTGTCGTTCTGTCGATCATATAAGCATAATATGGCTAATAATATGAGTTAGATTGATAATAATAAGAGTAATGAGTATAGTAATTGTCGTTCTATCGATCATATAAGCATAATTTGGCTAATAATATGCGTTAGATTGATAATAATAAGAGTAATAAGTATAGTAATTATCGTTCTACCGATCATATAAGCATAATATGGTTAATAATATAAGTTAGATTGATAACAGAGAGTGTAATAAGAATAGTAATTGTCGTTCTGTCGATCATATAAGCATAATATGGCTAATAATATGAGTTAGATTGATAATAGTAAGAGTAATGTGTATAGTATTTGTCGTTCTATCGATCATATCTGCATAATATCGTTAATAATATGAGTAAGATTGATAACAGGGAGTGTAATAAGAATAGTAATTGTCGTTCTGTCGATCATATAAGCATAATTTGGCTAATAATATGAGTTAGATTGATAATAATAAGAGTAATAAGTATAGTAATTATCCTTCTACCGATCATATGAGCATAATATGGTTAATAATATGAGTTAGATTGATAACAGGGAGTGTAATAAGAATAGTAATTGTCGTTCTGTCGACCATATAAGCATAATATGGCTAATAATATGAGTTAGATTGATAATAATAAGAGTAATGAGTATAGTAATTGGCGTTCTATCGATCACATAAGCATAATATGGCTAATAATATGAGTTAGATTGATAATAGTAAGAGTAATGAGTATAGTAATTGACGCTCTATCGATCATATGTGCATAATATGGTCAATAATATGAGTTAGATTGATAACAATAAGAGTAGTGAGTATAGTACTTGTCGGCCTATCGATCATATAAGCATAATATGGCTAATAATGTGAGTTAGATTGATAATAATAAGAGGAATAAGTATAGTAATTGTCGTCCTATCGATCATATAAGCATAATATGGCTAATAATATGAGTTAGATTGATAATAATAAGAGTAACGAGTATAGTAATTGTCGTTCTATCGATCACATAAGCATAATATGGCTAATAATATGAGTTAGATTGATAATAGTGAGTGTAATAAGTACAGTAATTGTCGTTCTGTCGATCATATAAGCATAATATGGCTAATAATATGAGTTAGATTGATAATAATAAGAGTAATAAGTATAGTATTTGTCGTTCTATCGACCACATAAGCATAATATGGCTAATAATATGAGTTAGATTGATAATAATAAGAGTAATAAGTATAGTAATTATCGTTCTACCGATCATATAAGCATAACATGGTTAATAATATGAGTTAGATTGATAACAGGGAGTGTAATAAGAATAGTAATTGTCGTTCTGTCGATCATATAAGCATAATATGGCTAATAAGATGAGTTAGATTGATAATAATAAGTGTAATAAGTATAGTAAATGTCGTTCTATAGATCATATAAGCATAATATGGCTAATAATATGAGTTAGATTGATAATAATAAGAGTAATAAGTATAGTAATTGTCGTTCTATCGATCATATAAGCATAATTTGGCTAATAATATGAGTTAGATTGATAATAATAAGAGTAATAAGTATAGTAATTATCGTTCTACCGATCATATAAGCATAATATGGTTAATAATATGAGTTAGATTGGTAATAATAAGAGTAATGAGTATAGTAATTGTCGTTCTATCGATCATATAAGCATAATATGGCTCATAATATGAGTTAGATTGATAATAATAAGAGTAATGAATATAGTAAATGTAGTTCTATCGATCATATAAGCATAATATGGCTAATAATATGAGTTAGATTGATAATAATAAGTGTAATAAGTATAGTAAATGTCGTTCTATAGATCATATAAGCATAATATGGCTAATAATATGAGTTAGATTGATAATAATAAGAGTAATAAGTATAGTAATTGTCGTTCTATCGATCATATAAGCATAATTTGGCTAATAATATGAGTTAGATTGATAATAATAAGAGTAATAAGTATAGTAATTATCGTTCTACCGATCATATAAGCATAACATGGTTAATAATATGAGTTAGATTGATAACAGGGAGTGTAATAAGAATAGTAATTGTCGTTCTGTCGATCATATAAGCATAATATGGCTAATAAGATGATTTAGATTGATAATAATAAGAGTAATGAGTATAGTAATTGTCGTTCTATCGATCATATCTGCATAATATGGTTAATAATATGAGTTAGATTGATAATAGTGAGTGTAATAAGTATAGTAATTGTCGTTCTGTCGATCATATAAGCATAATATGGCTAATAATATGAGTTAGATTGATAATAATAAGAGTAATCAGTATAGTAATTGTCGTTCTATCGTTCATATCTGCATAATATGGTTAATAATATGAGTTAGATTGATAATAGTGAGTGTAATAAGTATAGTAATTGTCGTCCTATCGATCATATAAGCATAATATGGCCAATAATATGAGTTAGATTGATAATAATAAGAGTAATGAGTATAGTAATTGTCGTTCTATCGATCATATAAGCATAATATGGCTAATAATATGAGTTAGATTGATAATAATATGAGTAATAAGTATAGTAATTATCGTTCTACCGATCATATAAGCATAATATGGTTAATAATATGAGTTAGATTGATAACAGGGAGTGTAATAAGAATAGTAATTGTCGTTCTGTCGACCATATAAGCATAATATGGCTAATAATATGAGTTAGATTGATAATAATAAGAGTAATGAGTATAGTAATTGTCGTTCTATCGATCACATCTGCATAATATCGTTAATAATATGAGTTAGATTGATAATAGTGAGTGTAATAAGTATAGTAATTGTCGTTCTGTCGATCATATAAGCATAATATGGTTAATAATATGAGTTAGATTGATAACAATAACAGTAGTGAGTATAGTAATTGTCGTCCTATCGAGCATATAAGCATAATATGGCTAATAATATGAGTTAGATTGATAATAGTAAGAGTAATAAGTACAGTAATTGTCGCTCTATCGATCATATGTGCATAATATGGTTAATAATATGAGGTAGATTGATAATAATAAGAGTAATAAGTATAGTAATTGTCGTTCTATCGATCATATAGGCATAATATGGCTAATAATATGAGTGAGATTGATAATGATAAGAGTAAAAAGTACAGTAATTGTCGTTCTATCGATCATATAAGCATAATATGGTTAATAATATGAGTTAGATTGATAGTAGTGAGTGAAATAAGTATAGTAATTGTCGTTCTATCGATCACATAAGCATAATATGGCTAATAATATGAGTTAGATTGATAATAATAAGAGTAATGAGTATAGAAATTGTCGTTCTGTCGATCATATAAGCATAATATGGCTAATAATATGAGTTAGATTGATAATAATAATAGTAATGAGTATAGTAAATGTCGTCCTATCGATCATATAAGCATAATATGGCTAATAATATGAGTTAGATTGATAATAATAAGAGTAATAAGTATAGTAATTGTCGTCCTATCGATCACATAAGCATAATATGGCTAATAATATGAGTTAGATTGATAATAGTAAGAGTAATAAGTATTGCAATTGACGCTCTATCGATCATATGTGCATAATATGGTCAATAATATGAGTTAGATTGATAACAATAAGAGTAGTGAGTATAGTACTTGTCGTCCTATCGATCATATAAGCATAATATGGCTAATGATATGAGTTAGATTGATAATAATAAGAGGAATAAGTATAGTAATTGTCGTCCTATCGATCATATAAGCATAATATGGCTAATAATATGAGTTAGATTGATAATAATAAGAGTAACGAGTATAGTAATTGTCGTTCTATCGATCATATAAGCATAATATGGCTAATAATATGAGTTAGATTGATAATAATAAGAGTAATAAGTATAGTAATTATCGTTCTACCGATCATATAAGCATAATATGCTTAATAATATGAGTTAGATTGATAACAGGGAGTGTAACAAGAATAGTAATAGTCGTTCTGTCGATCATATAAGCATAATATGGCTAATAATATGAGTTAGATTGATAATTATAAGAGTAATGAGTATAGTAATTGTCGTTCTATCGATCATATCTGCATAATATGGTTAATAATAGGAGTTAGATTGATAATAGTGAGTGTAATAAGTATAGTAATTGTAGTCCTGTCGATCATATAAGCATAATATGGCTAATAATATGAGTTAGATTGATAATAATAAGAGTAATACGTATAGTAATTGTCGTTCTATCGATCATATAAGCATAATATGGCAAATAATATGAGTTATATTGATAATAATAAGAGTAATCAGTATAGTAATTGTCGCTCTATCGATCATATGTGCATAATATGGTTAATAATATGAGGTAGATTGATAATAATAAGAATAATAAGTATAGTAATTGTCGTTCTATCGATCATATAGGCATAATATGGCTAATAATATGAGTGAGATTGATAATGATAAGAGTAAAAAGTACAGTAATTGTCGTTCTATCGATCATATAAGCATAATATGGTTAATAATATGAGTTAGATTGATAGTAGTGAGTGAAATAAGTATAGTAAATGTAGTTCTATCGATCATATAGGCATAATATGGCTAATAATATGAGTTAGATTGATAATAATAAGAGTAATGAGTATAGTAATTGTCGTTCTATCGATCATATAAGCATAATTTGGCTAATAATATGAGTTAGATTGATAATAATAAGAGTAATAAGTATAGTAATTATCGTTCTACCGATCATATAAGCATAATATGGTTAATAATATGAGTTAGATTGATAATAATAAGAGTAATGAGTATAGTAATTGTCGTTCTATCGATCATATAAGCATTATATGGCTAACAATATGAGTTAGATTGATAATAATAAGAGTAATGTGTATAGTATTTGTCGTTCTATCGATCATATCTGCATAATATGGTTAATAATATGAGTTAGATTGATAACAGGGAGTGTAATAAGTATAGTAATTGTTGTTCTGTCGATCATATAAGCATAATATGGCTAATAATATGAGTTAGATTGATAATAATAAGAGTAATGAGTATAGTAATTGTCGTTCTATCGATCATATAAGCATTATATGGCTAACAATATGAGTTAGATTTATAATAATAAGAGTAATAAGTGTAGTAATTATTCTTCTACCGATCATATGAGCATAATATGGTTAATAATATGAGTTAGATTGATAATAATAAGAGTAATAAGTATAGTAATTATCCTTCTACCGATCATATGAGCATAATATGGTTAATAATATGAGTTAGATTGATAACAGGGAGTGTAATAAGAATAGTAATTGTCGTTCTGTCGATCATATAAGCATAATATGGCTAATAATATGAGTTAGATTGATAATAATAAGAGTAATGAGTATAGTAATTGTCGTTCTATCGATCATATCTGCATAATATCGTTAATAATATGAGTTGGATTGATAATAGTGAGTGTAATAAGTATAGTAATTGTCGTTCTGTCGATCATATGAGCATAATATTGTTAATAATATGAGTTAGATTGATAACAATAACAGTAGTGAGTATAGTAATTGTCGTCCTATCGAGCATATAAGCATAATATGGCTAATAATATGAGTTAGATTGATAATAGTAAGAGTAATAAGTACAGTAATTGTCGCTCTATCGATCATATGTGCATAATATGGTTAATAATTTGAGTTAGATTGATAACAGGGAGTGTAACAAGAATAGTAATTGTCGTTCTGTCGATCATATAAGCATAATATGGCTAATAATATGAGTTAGATTGATAATTATAAGAGTAATGAGTATAGTAATTGTCGTTCTATCGATCATATCTGCATAATATGGTTAATAATAGGAGTTAGATTGATAATAGTGAGTGTAATAAGTATAGTAATTGTAGTCCTGTCGATCATATAAGCATAATATGGCTAATAATATGAGTTAGATTGATAATAATAAGAGTAATACGTATAGTAATTGTCGTTCTATCGATCATATAAGCATAATATGGCAAATAATATGAGTTAGATTGATAATAATAAGAGTAATCAGTATAGTAATTGTCGCTCTATCGATCATATGTGCATAATATGGTTAATAATATGAGGTAGATTGATAATAATAAGAATAATAAGTATAGTAATTGTCGTTCTATCGATCATATAGGCATAATATGGCTAATAATATGAGTGAGATTGATAATGATAAGAGTAAAAAGTACAGTAATTGTCGTTCTATCGATCATATAAGCATAATATGGTTAATAATATGAGTTAGATTGATAGTAGTGAGTGAAATAAGTATAGTAAATGTAGTTCTATCGATCATATAGGCATAATATGGCTAATAATATGAGTTAGATTGATAATAATAAGAGTAATGAGTATAGTAATTGTCGTTCTATCGATCATATAAGCATAATTTGGCTAATAATATGAGTTAGATTGATAATAATAAGAGTAATAAGTATAGTAATTATCGTTCTACCGATCATATAAGCATAATATGGATAATAATATGAGTTAGATTGATAACAGGGAGTGTAATAAGAATAGTAATTGTCGTTCTGTCGATCATATAAGCATAATATGGCTAATAATATGAGTTAGATTGATAATAATAAGAGTAATGTGTATAGTATTTGTCGTTCTATCGATCATATCTGCATAATATGGTTAATAATATGAGTTAGATTGATAACAGGGAGTGTAATAAGTATAGTAATTGTTGTTCTGTCGATCATATAAGCATAATATGGCTAATAATATGAGTTAGATTGATAATAATAAGAGTAATGAGTATAGTAATTGTCGTTCTATCGATCATATAAGCATTATATGGCTAACAATATGAGTTAGATTGATAATAATAAGAGTAATGTGTATAGTATTTGTCGTTCTATCGATCATATCTGCATAATATGGTTAATAATATGAGTTAGATTGATAACAGGGAGTGTAATAAGTATAGTAATTGTTGTTCTGTCGATCATATAAGCATAATATGGCTAATAATATGAGTTAGATTGATAATAATAAGAGTAATGAGTATAGTAATTGTCGTTCTATCGATCATATAAGCATTATATGGCTAACAATATGAGTTAGATTTATAATAATAAGAGTAATAAGTGTAGTAATTATTCTTCTACCGATCATATGAGCATAATATGGTTAATAATATGAGTTAGATTGATAATAATAAGAGTAATAAGTATAGTAATTATCCTTCTACCGATCATATGAGCATAATATGGTTAATAATATGAGTTAGATTGATAACAGGGAGTGTAATAAGAATAGTAATTGTCGTTCTGTCGATCATATAAGCACAATATGGCTAATAATATGAGTTAGATTGATAATAATAAGAGTAATGAGTATAGTAATTGTCGTTCTATCGATCATATCTGCATAATATCGTTAATAATATGAGTTGGATTGATAATAGTGAGTGTAATAAGTATAGTAATTGTCGTTCTGTCGATCATATGAGCATAATATTGTTAATAATATGAGTTAGATTGATAACAATAACAGTAGTGAGTATAGTAATTGTCGTCCTATCGAGCATATAAGCATAATATGGCTAATAATATGAGTTAGATTGATAATAGTAAGAGTAATAAGTACAGTAATTGTCGCTCTATCGATCATATGTGCATAATATGGTTAATAATTTGAGTTAGATTGATAACAGGGAGTGTAACAAGAATAGTAATTGTCGTTCTGTCGATCATATAAGCATAATATGGCTAATAATATGAGTTAGATTGATAATTATAAGAGTAATGAGTATAGTAATTGTCGTTCTATCGATCATATCTGCATAATATGGTTAATAATAGGAGTTAGATTGATAATAGTGAGTGTAATAAGTATAGTAATTGTAGTCCTGTCGATCATATAAGCATAATATGGCTAATAATATGAGTTAGATTGATAATAATAAGAGTAATACGTATAGTAATTGTCGTTCTATCGATCATATAAGCATAATATGGCAAATAATATGAGTTAGATTGATAATAATAAGAGTAATCAGTATAGTAATTGTCGCTCTATCGATCATATGTGCATAATATGGTTAATAATATGAGGTAGATTGATAATAATAAGAATAATAAGTATAGTAATTGTCGTTCTATCGATCATATAGGCATAATATGGCTAATAATATGAGTGAGATTGATAATGATAAGAGTAAAAAGTACAGTAATTGTCGTTCTATCGATCATATAAGCATAATATGGTTAATAATATGAGTTAGATTGATAGTAGTGAGTGAAATAAGTATAGTAAATGTAGTTCTATCGATCATATAGGCATAATATGGCTAATAATATGAGTTAGATTGATAATAATAAGAGTAATGAGTATAGTAATTGTCGTTCTATCGATCATATAAGCATAATTTGGCTAATAATATGAGTTAGATTGATAATAATAAGAGTAATAAGTATAGTAATTATCGTTCTACCGATCATATAAGCATAATATGGATAATAATATGAGTTAGATTGATAACAGGGAGTGTAATAAGAATAGTAATTGTCGTTCTGTCGATCATATAAGCATAATATGGCTAATAATATGAGTTAGATTGATAATAATAAGAGTAATGTGTATAGTATTTGTCGTTCTATCGATCATATCTGCATAATATGGTTAATAATATGAGTTAGATTGATAACAGGGAGTGTAATAAGTATAGTAATTGTTGTTCTGTCGATCATATAAGCATAATATGGCTAATAATATGAGTTAGATTGATAATAATAAGAGTAATGAGTATAGAAATTGTCGTTCTGTCGATCATATAAGCATAATATGGCTAATAATATGAGTTAGATTGATAATAATAATAGTAATGAGTATAGTAAATGTCGTTCTATCGATCATATAAGCATAATATGGCTAATAATATGAGTTAGATTGATAATAATAAGAGTAATAAGTATAGTAATTGTCGTCCTATCGATCACATAAGCATAATATGGCTAATAATATGAGTTAGATTGATAATAGTAAGAGTAATAAGTATTGCAATTGACGCTCTATCGATCATATGTGCATAATATGGTCAATAATATGAGTTAGATTGATAACAATAAGAGTAGTGAGTATAGTACTTGTCGTCCTATCGATCATATAAGCATAATATGGCTAATAATATGAGTTAGATTGATAATAATAAGAGGAATAAGTATAGTAATTGTCGTCCTATCGATCATATAAGCATAATATGGCTAATAATATGAGTTAGATTGATAATAATAAGAGTAACGAGTATAGTAATTGTCGTTCTATCCATCATATAAGCATAATATGGCTAATAATATGAGTTAGATTGATAATAATAAGAGTAATAAGTATAGTAATTATCGTTCTACCGATCATATAAGCATAATATGCTTAATAATATGAGTTAGATTGATAACAGGGAGTGTAACAAGAATAGTAATAGTCGTTCTGTCGATCATATAAGCATAATATGGCTAATAATATGAGTTAGATTGATAATTATAAGAGTAATGAGTATAGTAATTGTCGTTCTATCGATCATATCTGCATAATATGGTTAATAATAGGAGTTAGATTGATAATAGTGAGTGTAATAAGTATAGTAATTGTAGTCCTGTCGATCATATAAGCATAATATGGCTAATAATATGAGTTAGATTGATAATAATAAGAGTAATACGTATAGTAATTGTCGTTCTATCGATCATATAAGCATAATATGGCTCATAATATGAGTTAGATTGATAATAATAAGAGTAATGAATATAGTAAATGTAGTTCTATCGATCATATAAGCATAATATGGCTAATAATATGAGTTAGATTGATAATAATAAGAGTAATAAGTATAGTAATTGTCGTTCTATCGATCATATAAGCATAATTTGGCTAATAATATGAGTTAGATTGATAATAATAAGAGTAATAAGTATAGTAATTATCGTTCTACCGATCATATAAGCATAACATGGTTAATAATATGAGTTAGATTGATAACAGGGAGTGTAATAAGAATAGTAATTGTCGTTCTGTCGATCATATAAGCATAATATGGCTAATAAGATGAGTTAGATTGATAATAATAAGTGTAATAAGTATAGTAAATGTCGTTCTATAGATCATATAAGCATAATATGGCTAATAATATGAGTTAGATTGATAATAATAAGAGTAATAAGTATAGTAATTGTCGTTCTATCGATCATATAAGCATAATTTGGCTAATAATATGAGTTAGATTGATAATAATAAGAGTAATAAGTATAGTAATTATCGTTCTACCGATCATATAAGCATAATATGGTTAATAATATGAGTTAGATTGGTAATAATAAGAGTAATGAGTATAGTAATTGTCGTTCTATCGATCATATAAGCATAATATGGCTCATAATATGAGTTAGATTGATAATAATAAGAGTAATGAATATAGTAAATGTAGTTCTATCGATCATATAAGCATAATATGGCTAATAATATGAGTTAGATTGATAATAATAAGTGTAATAAGTATAGTAAATGTCGTTCTATAGATCATATAAGCATAATATGGCTAATAATATGAGTTAGATTGATAATAATAAGAGTAATAAGTATAGTAATTGTCGTTCTATCGATCATATAAGCATAATTTGGCTAATAATATGAGTTAGATTGATAATAATAAGAGTAATAAGTATAGTAATTATCGTTCTACCGATCATATAAGCATAACATGGTTAATAATATGAGTTAGATTGATAACAGGGAGTGTAATAAGAATAGTAATTGTCGTTCTGTCGATCATATAAGCATAATATGGCTAATAAGATGATTTAGATTGATAATAATAAGAGTAATGAGTATAGTAATTGTCGTTCTATCGATCATATCTGCATAATATGGTTAATAATATGAGTTAGATTGATAATAGTGAGTGTAATAAGTATAGTAATTGTCGTTCTGTCGATCATATAAGCATAATATGGCTAATAATATGAGTTAGATTGATAATAATAAGAGTAATCAGTATAGTAATTGTCGTTCTATCGTTCATATCTGCATAATATGGTTAATAATATGAGTTAGATTGATAATAGTGAGTGTAATAAGTATAGTAATTGTCGTCCTATCGATCATATAAGCATAATATGGCCAATAATATGAGTTAGATTGATAATAATAAGAGTAATGAGTATAGTAATTGTCGTTCTATCGATCATATAAGCATAATATGGCTAATAATATGAGTTAGATTGATAATAATATGAGTAATAAGTATAGTAATTATCGTTCTACCGATCATATAAGCATAATATGGTTAATAATATGAGTTAGATTGATAACAGGGAGTGTAATAAGAATAGTAATTGTCGTTCTGTCGACCATATAAGCATAATATGGCTAATAATATGAGTTAGATTGATAATAATAAGAGTAATGAGTATAGTAATTGTCGTTCTATCGATCACATCTGCATAATATCGTTAATAATATGAGTTAGATTGATAATAGTGAGTGTAATAAGTATAGTAATTGTCGTTCTGTCGATCATATAAGCATAATATGGTTAATAATATGAGTTAGATTGATAACAATAACAGTAGTGAGTATAGTAATTGTCGTCCTATCGAGCATATAAGCATAATATGGCTAATAATATGAGTTAGATTGATAATAGTAAGAGTAATAAGTACAGTAATTGTCGCTCTATCGATCATATGTGCATAATATGGTTAATAATATGAGGTAGATTGATAATAGTAAGAGTAATAAGTATTGCAATTGACGCTCTATCGATCATATGTGCATAATATGGTCAATAATATGAGTTAGATTGATAACAATAAGAGTAGTGAGTATAGTACTTGTCGTCCTATCGATCATATAAGCATAATATGGCTAATGATATGAGTTAGATTGATAATAATAAGAGGAATAAGTATAGTAATTGTCGTCCTATCGATCATATAAGCATAATATGGCTAATAATATGAGTTAGATTGATAATAATAAGAGTAACGAGTATAGTAATTGTCGTTCTATCGATCATATAAGCATAATATGGCTAATAATATGAGTTAGATTGATAATAATAAGAGTAATAAGTATAGTAATTATCGTTCTACCGATCATATAAGCATAATATGCTTAATAATATGAGTTAGATTGATAACAGGGAGTGTAACAAGAATAGTAATAGTCGTTCTGTCGATCATATAAGCATAATATGGCTAATAATATGAGTTAGATTGATAATTATAAGAGTAATGAGTATAGTAATTGTCGTTCTATCGATCATATCTGCATAATATGGTTAATAATAGGAGTTAGATTGATAATAGTGAGTGTAATAAGTATAGTAATTGTAGTCCTGTCGACCATATAAGCATAATATGGCTAATAATATGAGTTAGATTGATAATAATAAGAGTAATACGTATAGTAATTGTCGTTCTATCGATCATATAAGCATAATATGGCAAATAATATGAGTTATATTGATAATAATAAGAGTAATCAGTATAGTAATTGTCGCTCTATCGATCATATGTGCATAATATGGTTAATAATATGAGGTAGATTGATAATAATAAGAATAATAAGTATAGTAATTGTCGTTCTATCGATCATATAGGCATAATATGGCTAATAATATGAGTGAGATTGATAATGATAAGAGTAAAAAGTACAGTAATTGTCGTTCTATCGATCATATAAGCATAATATGGTTAATAATATGAGTTAGATTGATAGTAGTGAGTGAAATAAGTATAGTAAATGTAGTTCTATCGATCATATAGGCATAATATGGCTAATAATATGAGTTAGATTGATAATAATAAGAGTAATGAGTATAGTAATTGTCGTTCTATCGATCATATAAGCATAATTTGGCTAATAATATGAGTTAGATTGATAATAATAAGAGTAATAAGTATAGTAATTATCGTTCTACCGATCATATAAGCATAATATGGTTAATAATATGAGTTAGATTGATAATAATAAGAGTAATGAGTATAGTAATTGTCGTTCTATCGATCATATAAGCATTATATGGCTAACAATATGAGTTAGATTGATAATAATAAGAGTAATGTGTATAGTATTTGTCGTTCTATCGATCATATCTGCATAATATGGTTAATAATATGAGTTAGATTGATAACAGGGAGTGTAATAAGTATAGTAATTGTTGTTCTGTCGATCATATAAGCATAATATGGCTAATAATATGAGTTAGATTGATAATAATAAGAGTAATGAGTATAGTAATTGTCGTTCTATCGATCATATAAGCATTATATGGCTAACAATATGAGTTAGATTTATAATAATAAGAGTAATAAGTGTAGTAATTATTCTTCTACCGATCATATGAGCATAATATGGTTAATAATATGAGTTAGATTGATAATAATAAGAGTAATAAGTATAGTAATTATCCTTCTACCGATCATATGAGCATAATATGGTTAATAATATGAGTTAGATTGATAACAGGGAGTGTAATAAGAATAGTAATTGTCGTTCTGTCGATCATATAAGCATAATATGGCTAATAATATGAGTTAGATTGATAATAATAAGAGTAATGAGTATAGTAATTGTCGTTCTATCGATCATATCTGCATAATATCGTTAATAATATGAGTTGGATTGATAATAGTGAGTGTAATAAGTATAGTAATTGTCGTTCTGTCGATCATATGAGCATAATATTGTTAATAATATGAGTTAGATTGATAACAATAACAGTAGTGAGTATAGTAATTGTCGTCCTATCGAGCATATAAGCATAATATGGCTAATAATATGAGTTAGATTGATAATAGTAAGAGTAATAAGTACAGTAATTGTCGCTCTATCGATCATATGTGCATAATATGGTTAATAATTTGAGTTAGATTGATAACAGGGAGTGTAACAAGAATAGTAATTGTCGTTCTGTCGATCATATAAGCATAATATGGCTAATAATATGAGTTAGATTGATAATTATAAGAGTAATGAGTATAGTAATTGTCGTTCTATCGATCATATCTGCATAATATGGTTAATAATAGGAGTTAGATTGATAATAGTGAGTGTAATAAGTATAGTAATTGTAGTCCTGTCGATCATATAAGCATAATATGGCTAATAATATGAGTTAGATTGATAATAATAAGAGTAATACGTATAGTAATTGTCGTTCTATCGATCATATAAGCATAATATGGCAAATAATATGAGTTAGATTGATAATAATAAGAGTAATCAGTATAGTAATTGTCGCTCTATCGATCATATGTGCATAATATGGTTAATAATATGAGGTAGATTGATAATAATAAGAATAATAAGTATAGTAATTGTCGTTCTATCGATCATATAGGCATAATATGGCTAATAATATGAGTGAGATTGATAATGATAAGAGTAAAAAGTACAGTAATTGTCGTTCTATCGATCATATAAGCATAATATGGTTAATAATATGAGTTAGATTGATAGTAGTGAGTGAAATAAGTATAGTAAATGTAGTTCTATCGATCATATAGGCATAATATGGCTAATAATATGAGTTAGATTGATAATAATAAGAGTAATGAGTATAGTAATTGTCGTTCTATCGATCATATAAGCATAATTTGGCTAATAATATGAGTTAGATTGATAATAATAAGAGTAATAAGTATAGTAATTATCGTTCTACCGATCATATAAGCATAATATGGATAATAATATGAGTTAGATTGATAACAGGGAGTGTAATAAGAATAGTAATTGTCGTTCTGTCGATCATATAAGCATAATATGGCTAATAATATGAGTTAGATTGATAATAATAAGAGTAATGTGTATAGTATTTGTCGTTCTATCGATCATATCTGCATAATATGGTTAATAATATGAGTTAGATTGATAACAGGGAGTGTAATAAGTATAGTAATTGTTGTTCTGTCGATCATATAAGCATAATATGGCTAATAATATGAGTTAGATTGATAATAATAAGAGTAATGAGTATAGTAATTGTCGTTCTATCGATCATATAAGCATTATATGGCTAACAATATGAGTTAGATTGATAATAATAAGAGTAATGTGTATAGTATTTGTCGTTCTATCGATCATATCTGCATAATATGGTTAATAATATGAGTTAGATTGATAACAGGGAGTGTAATAAGTATAGTAATTGTTGTTCTGTCGACCATATAAGCATAATATGGCTAATAATATGAGTTAGATTGATAATAATAAGAGTAATGAGTATAGTAATTGTCGTTCTATCGATCATATAAGCATTATATGGCTAACAATATGAGTTAGATTTATAATAATAAGAGTAATAAGTGTAGTAATTAT
Organism: Megachile rotundata; assembly: GCF_050947335.1. Classification (NCBI taxonomy): domain Eukaryota; kingdom Metazoa; phylum Arthropoda; class Insecta; order Hymenoptera; family Megachilidae; genus Megachile; species Megachile rotundata. The sequence continues at coordinate 111,541 of NW_027473837.1, forward strand.
TCTTCTACCGATCATATGAGCATAATATGGTTAATAATATGAGTTAGATTGATAATAATAAGAGTAATAAGTATAGTAATTATCCTTCTACCGATCATATGAGCATAATATGGTTAATAATATGAGTTAGATTGATAACAGGGAGTGTAATAAGAATAGTAATTGTCGTTCTGTCGATCATATAAGCATAATATGGCTAATAATATGAGTTAGATTGATAATAATAAGAGTAATGAGTATAGTAATTGTCGTTCTATCGATCATATCTGCATAATATCGTTAATAATATGAGTTGGATTGATAATAGTGAGTGTAATAAGTATAGTAATTGTCCTTCTGTCGATCATATGAGCATAATATTGTTAATAATATGAGTTAGATTGATAACAATAACAGTAGTGAGTATAGTAATTGTCGTCCTATCGAGCATATAAGCATAATATGGCTAATAATATGAGTTAGATTGATAATAGTAAGAGTAATAAGTACAGTAATTGTCGCTCTATCGATCATATGTGCATAATATGGTTAATAATTTGAGTTAGATTGATAACAGGGAGTGTAACAAGAATAGTAATTGTCGTTCTGTCGATCATATAAGCATAATATGGCTAATAATATGAGTTAGATTGATAATTATAAGAGTAATGAGTATAGTAATTGTCGTTCTATCGATCATATCTGCATAATATGGTTAATAATAGGAGTTAGATTGATAATAGTGAGTGTAATAAGTATAGTAATTGTAGTCCTGTCGATCATATAAGCATAATATGGCTAATAATATGAGTTAGATTGATAATAATAAGAGTAATACGTATAGTAATTGTCGTTCTATCGATCATATAAGCATAATATGGCAAATAATATGAGTTAGATTGATAATAATAAGAGTAATCAGTATAGTAATTGTCGCTCTATCGATCATATGTGCATAATATGGTTAATAATATGAGGTAGATTGATAATAATAAGAATAATAAGTATAGTAATTGTCGTTCTATCGATCATATAGGCATAATATGGCTAATAATATGAGTGAGATTGATAATGATAAGAGTAAAAAGTACAGTAATTGTCGTTCTATCGATCATATAAGCATAATATGGTTAATAATATGAGTTAGATTGATAGTAGTGAGTGAAATAAGTATAGTAAATGTAGTTCTATCGATCATATAGGCATAATATGGCTAATAATATGAGTTAGATTGATAATAATAAGAGTAATGAGTATAGTAATTGTCGTTCTATCGATCATATAAGCATAATTTGGCTAATAATATGAGTTAGATTGATAATAATAAGAGTAATAAGTATAGTAATTATCGTTCTACCGATCATATAAGCATAATATGGATAATAATATGAGTTAGATTGATAACAGGGAGTGTAATAAGAATAGTAATTGTCGTTCTGTCGATCATATAAGCATAATATGGCTAATAATATGAGTTAGATTGATAATAATAAGAGTAATGTGTATAGTATTTGTCGTTCTATCGATCATATCTGCATAATATGGTTAATAATATGAGTTAGATTGATAACAGGGAGTGTAATAAGTATAGTAATTGTTGTTCTGTCGATCATATAAGCATAATATGGCTAATAATATGAGTTAGATTGATAATAATAAGAGTAATGAGTATAGTAATTGTCGTTCTATCGATCATATAAGCATTATATGGCTAACAATATGAGTTAGATTTATAATAATAAGAGTAATAAGTGTAGTAATTATTCTTCTACCGATCATATGAGCATAATATGGTTAATAATATGAGTTAGATTGATAACAGGGAGTGTAATAAGAATAGTAATTGTCGTTCTGTCGATCATATAAGCATAATTTGGCTAATAATATGAGTTAGATTGATAATAATAAGAGTAATAAGTATAGTAATTATCCTTCTACCGATCATATGAGCATAATATGGTTAATAATATGAGTTAGATTGATAACAGGGAGTGTAATAAGAATAGTAATTGTCGTTCTGTCGATCATATAGGCATAATATGGCTAATAATATGAGTTAGATTGATAATAATAAGAGTAATGAGTATAGTAATTGTCGTTCTATCGATCATATCTGCATAATATCGTTAATAATATGAGTTGGATTGATAATAGTGAGTGTAATAAGTATAGTAATTGTCGTTCTGTCGATCATATGAGCATAATATGGTTAATAATATGAGTTAGATTGATAACAATAACAGTAGTGAGTATAGTAATTGTCGTCCTATCGAGCATATAAGCATAATATGGCTAATAATATGAGTTAGATTGATAATAGTAAGAGTAATAAGTACAGTAATTGTCGCTCTATCGATCATATGTGCATAATATGGTTAATAATATGAGGTAGATTGATAGTAATAAGAGTAATATGTATAGTAATTGTCGTTCTATCGATCATATAGGCATAATATGGCTAATAATGTGAGTTAGATTGATAATAATAAGAGGAATAAGTATAGTAATTGTCGTCCTATCGATCATATAAGCATAATATGGCTAATAATATGAGTTAGATTGATAATAATAAGAGTAACGAGTATAGTAATTGTCGTTCTATCGATCACATAAGCATAATATGGCTAATAATATGCGTTAGATTGATAATAGTAAGAGTAATGAGTATAGTAATTGTCGTTCTATCGATCATATCTGCATAATATGGTTAATAATATGAGTTAGATTGATAATAGTGAGTGTAATAAGTATAGTAGTTGTCGTTCTGTCGATCATATAAGCATAATATGGCTAATAATATGAGTTAGATTGATAATAATAAGAGTAATGATTATAGTAATTGTCGTTCTATCGATCATATCTGCATAATATGGTTAATAATATGAGTTAGATTGATAATAGTGAGTGTAATAAGTATAGTAATTGTCGTCCTGTCGATCATATAAGCATAATATGGCTAATAATATGAGTTAGATTGATAATAATAAGAGTAATACGTATAGTAATTGTCGTTCTATCGATCATATAAGCATAATATGGCAAATAATATGAGTTAGATTGATAATGATAAGAGTAAAAAGTACAGTAATTGTCGTTCTATCGATCATATAAGCATAATATGGTTAATAATATGAGTTAGATTGATAGTAGTGAGTGAAATAAGTATAGTAAATGTAGTTCTATCGATCATATAGGCATAATATGGCTAATAAGATGAGTTAGATTGATAATAATAAGAGTAATGAGTATAGTAATTGTCGTCCTATCGAGCATATAAGCATAATATGGCTAATAATATGAGTTAGATTGATAATAGTAAGAGTAATAAGTACAGTAATTGTCGCTCTATCGATCATATGTGCATAATATGGTTAATAATATGAGGTAGATTGATAATAATAAGAGTAATAAGTATAGTAATTGTCGTTCTATCGATCATATAGGCATAATATGGCTAATAATATGAGTGAGATTGATAATGATAAGAGTAAAAAGTACAGTAATTGTCGTTCTATCGATCATATAAGCATAATATGGTTAATAATATGAGTTAGATTGATAGTAGTGAGTGAAATAAGTATAGTAATTGTCGTTCTATCGATCACATAAGCATAATATGGCTAATAATATGAGTTAGATTGATAATAATAAGAGTAATGAGTATAGAAATTGTCGTTCTGTCGATCATATAAGCATAATATGGCTAATAATATGAGTTAGATTGATAATAATAATAGTAATGAGTATAGTAAATGTCGTTCTATCGATCATATAAGCATAATATGGCTAATAATATGAGTTAGATTGATAATAATAAGAGTAATAAGTATAGTAATTGTCGTCCTATCGATCACATAAGCATAATATGGCTAATAATATGAGTTAGATTGATCATAATAAGAGGAATAAGTATAGTAATTGTCGTCCTATCGATCATATAAGCATAATATGGCTAATAATATGAGTTAGATTGATAATAATAAGAGTAACGAGTATAGTAATTGTCGTTCTATCGATCATATAAGCATAATATGGCTAATAATATGAGTTAGATTGATAATAATAAGAGTAATAAGTATAGTAATTATCGTTCTACCGATCATATAAGCATAATATGCTTAATAATATGAGTTAGATTGATAACAGGGAGTGTAACAAGAATAGTAATTGTCGTTCTGTCGATCATATAAGCATAATATGGCTAATAATATGAGTTAGATTGATAATTATAAGAGTAATGAGTATAGTAATTGTCGTTCTATCGATCATATCTGCATAATATGGTTAATAATAGGAGTTAGATTGATAATAGTGAGTGTAATAAGTATAGTAATTGTAGTCCTGTCGATCATATAAGCATAATATGGCTAATAATATGAGTTGGATTGATAATAGTGAGTGTAATAAGTATAGTAATTGTAGTCCTGTCGATCATATAAGCATAATATGGCTAATAATATGAGTTAGATTGATAATAATAAGAGTAATACGTATAGTAATTGTCGTTCTATCGATCATATAAGCATAATATGGCAAATAATATGAGTTAGATTGATAATGATAAGAGTAAAAAGTACAGTAATTGTCGTTCTATCGATCATATAATCATAATATGGTTAATAATATGAGTTAGATTGATAGTAGTGAGTGAAATAAGTATAGTAAATGTAGTTCTATCGATCATAAAGGCATAATATGGCTAATAATATGAGTTAGATTGATAATAATAAGAGTAATGAGTATAGTAATTGTCGTCCTATCGAGCATATAAGCATAATATGGCTAATAATATGAGTTAGATTGATAATAGTAAGAGTAATAAGTACAGTAATTGTCGCTCTATCGATCATATGTGCATAATATGGTTAATAATATGAGGTAGATTGATAATAATAAGAGTAATAAGTACAGTAATTGTCGTTCTATCGATCATATAGGCATAATATGGCTAATAATATGAGTGAGATTGATAATGATAAGAGTAAAAAGTACAGTAATTGTCGTTCTATCGATCATATAAGCATAATATGGTTAATAATATGAGTTAGATTGATAGTAGTGAGTGAAATAAGTATAGTAATTGTCGTTCTATCGATCACATAAGCATAATATGGCTAATAATATGAGTTAGATTGATAATAATAAGAGTAATGAGTATAGAAATTGTCGTTCTGTCGATCATATAAGCATAATATGGTTAATAATATGAGTTAGATTGATAACAGGGAGTGTAATAAGAATAGTAATTGTCGTTCTGTCGATCATATAAGCATAATATGGCTAATAATATGAGTTAGATTGATAATAATAAGAGTAATGTGTATAGTATTTGTCGTTCTATCGATCATATCTGCATAATATGGTTAATAATATGAGTTAGATTGATAACAGGGAGTGTAATAAGTATAGTAATTGTTGTTCTGTCGATCATATAAGCATAATATGGCTAATAATATGAGTTAGATTGATAATAATAAGAGTAATGAGTATAGTAATTGTCGTTCTATCGATCATATAAGCATTATATGGCTAACAATATGAGTTAGATTTATAATAATAAGAGTAATAAGTGTAGTAATTATTCTTCTACCGATCATATGAGCATAATATGGTTAATAATATGAGTTAGATTGATAATAATAAGAGTAATAAGTATAGTAATTATCCTTCTACCGATCATATGAGCATAATATGGTTAATAATATGAGTTAGATTGATAACAGGGAGTGTAATAAGAATAGTAATTGTCGTTCTGTCGATCATATAAGCATAATATGGCTAATAATATGAGTTAGATTGATAATAATAAGAGTAATGAGTATAGTAATTGTCGTTCTATCGATCATATCTGCATAATATCGTTAATAATATGAGTTGGATTGATAATAGTGAGTGTAATAAGTATAGTAATTGTCGTTCTGTCGATCATATGAGCATAATATGGTTAATAATATGAGTTAGATTGATAACAATAACAGTAGTGAGTATAGTAATTGTCGTCCTATCGAGCATATAAGCATAATATGGCTAATAATATGAGTTAGATTGATAATAGTAAGAGTAATAAGTACAGTAATTGTCGCTCTATCGATCATATGTGCATAATATGGTTAATAATTTGAGTTAGATTGATAACAGGGAGTGTAACAAGAATAGTAATTGTCGTTCTGTCGATCATATAAGCATAATATGGCTAATAATATGAGTTAGATTGATAATTATAAGAGTAATGAGTATAGTAATTGTCGTTCTATCGATCATATCTGCATAATATGGTTAATAATATGAGGTAGATTGATAATAATAAGAGTAATAAGTATAGTAATTGTCGTTCTATCGATCATATAGGCATAATATGGCTAATAATATGAGTGAGATTGATAATGATAAGAGTAAAAAGTACAGTAATTGTCGTTCTATCGATCATATAAGCATAATATGGTTAATAATATGAGTTAGATTGATAGTAGTGAGTGAAATAAGTATAGTAATTGTCGTTCTATCGATCACATAAGCATAATATGGCTAATAATATGAGTTAGATTGATAATAATAAGAGTAATGAGTATAGAAATTGTCGTTCTGTCGATCATATAAGCATAATATGGCTAATAATATGAGTTAGATTGATAATAATAATAGTAATGAGTATAGTAAATGTCGTTCTATCGATCATATAAGCATAATATGGCTAATAATATGAGTTAGATTGATAATAATAAGAGTAATAAGTATAGTAATTGTCGTCCTATCGATCACATAAGCATAATATGGCTAATAATATGAGTTAGATTGATAATAATAAGAGGAATAAGTATAGTAATTGTCGTCCTATCGATCATATAAGCATAATATGGCTAATAATATGAGTTAGATTGATAATAATAAGAGTAACGAGTATAGTAATTGTCGTTCTATCGATCATATAAGCATAATATGGCTAATAATATGAGTTAGATTGATAATAATAAGAGTAATAAGTATAGTAATTATCGTTCTACCGATCATATAAGCATAATATGCTTAATAATATGAGTTAGATTGATAACAGGGAGTGTAACAAGAATAGTAATTGTCGTTCTGTCGATCATATAAGCATAATATGGCTAATAATATGAGTTAGATTGATAATTATAAGAGTAATGAGTATAGTAATTGTCGTTCTATCGATCATATCTGCATAATATGGTTAATAATAGGAGTTAGATTGATAATAGTGAGTGTAATAAGTATAGTAATTGTAGTCCTGTCGATCATATAAGCATAATATGGCTAATAATATGAGTTGGATTGATAATAGTGAGTGTAATAAGTATAGTAATTGTAGTCCTGTCGATCATATAAGCATAATATGGCTAATAATATGAGTTAGATTGATAATAATAAGAGTAATACGTATAGTAATTGTCGTTCTATCGATCATATAAGCATAATATGGCAAATAATATGAGTTAGATTGATAATGATAAGAGTAAAAAGTACAGTAATTGTCGTTCTATCGATCATATAATCATAATATGGTTAATAATATGAGTTAGATTGATAGTAGTGAGTGAAATAAGTATAGTAAATGTAGTTCTATCGATCATAAAGGCATAATATGGCTAATAATATGAGTTAGATTGATAATAATAAGAGTAATGAGTATAGTAATTGTCGTCCTATCGAGCATATAAGCATAATATGGCTAATAATATGAGTTAGATTGATAATAGTAAGAGTAATAAGTACAGTAATTGTCGCTCTATCGATCATATGTGCATAATATGGTTAATAATATGAGGTAGATTGATAATAATAAGAGTAATAAGTACAGTAATTGTCGTTCTATCGATCATATAGGCATAATATGGCTAATAATATGAGTGAGATTGATAATGATAAGAGTAAAAAGTACAGTAATTGTCGTTCTATCGATCATATAAGCATAATATGGTTAATAATATGAGTTAGATTGATAGTAGTGAGTGAAATAAGTATAGTAATTGTCGTTCTATCGATCACATAAGCATAATATGGCTAATAATATGAGTTAGATTGATAATAATAAGAGTAATGAGTATAGAAATTGTCGTTCTGTCGATCATATAAGCATAATATGGTTAATAATATGAGTTAGATTGATAACAGGGAGTGTAATAAGAATAGTAATTGTCGTTCTGTCGATCATATAAGCATAATATGGCTAATAATATGAGTTAGATTGATAATAATAAGAGTAATGTGTATAGTATTTGTCGTTCTATCGATCATATCTGCATAATATGGTTAATAATATGAGTTAGATTGATAACAGGGAGTGTAATAAGTATAGTAATTGTTGTTCTGTCGATCATATAAGCATAATATGGCTAATAATATGAGTTAGATTGATAATAATAAGAGTAATGAGTATAGTAATTGTCGTTCTATCGATCATATAAGCATTATATGGCTAACAATATGAGTTAGATTTATAATAATAAGAGTAATAAGTGTAGTAATTATTCTTCTACCGATCATATGAGCATAATATGGTTAATAATATGAGTTAGATTGATAATAATAAGAGTAATAAGTATAGTAATTATCCTTCTACCGATCATATGAGCATAATATGGTTAATAATATGAGTTAGATTGATAACAGGGAGTGTAATAAGAATAGTAATTGTCGTTCTGTCGATCATATAAGCATAATATGGCTAATAATATGAGTTAGATTGATAATAATAAGAGTAATGAGTATAGTAATTGTCGTTCTATCGATCATATCTGCATAATATCGTTAATAATATGAGTTGGATTGATAATAGTGAGTGTAATAAGTATAGTAATTGTCGTTCTGTCGATCATATGAGCATAATATGGTTAATAATATGAGTTAGATTGATAACAATAACAGTAGTGAGTATAGTAATTGTCGTCCTATCGAGCATATAAGCATAATATGGCTAATAATATGAGTTAGATTGATAATAGTAAGAGTAATAAGTACAGTAATTGTCGCTCTATCGATCATATGTGCATAATATGGTTAATAATTTGAGTTAGATTGATAACAGGGAGTGTAACAAGAATAGTAATTGTCGTTCTGTCGATCATATAAGCATAATATGGCTAATAATATGAGTTAGATTGATAATTATAAGAGTAATGAGTATAGTAATTGTCGTTCTATCGATCATATCTGCATAATATGGTTAATAATAGGAGTTAGATTGATAATAGTGAGTGTAATAAGTATAGTAATTGTAGTCCTGTCGATCATATAAGCATAATATGGCTAATAATATGAGTTAGATTGATAATAATAAGAGTAATACGTATAGTAATTGTCGTTCTATCGATCATATAAGCATAATATGGCAAGTAATATGAGTTAGATTGATAATAATAAGAGTAATCAGTATAGTAATTGTCGCTCTATCGATCATATGTGCATAATATGGTTAATAATATGAGGTAGATTGATAATAATAAGAATAATAAGTATAGTAATTGTCGTTCTATCGATCATATAGGCATAATATGGCTAATAATATGAGTGAGATTGATAATGATAAGAGTAAAAAGTACAGTAATTGTCGTTCTATCGATCATATAAGCATAATATGGTTAATAATATGAGTTAGATTGATAGTAGTGAGTGAAATAAGTATAGTAAATGTAGTTCTATCGATCATATAGGCATAATATGGCTAATAATATGAGTTAGATTGATAATAATAAGAGTAATAAGTATAGTAATTATCGTTCTACCGACCATATAAGCATAATATGGTTAATAATATGAGTTAGATTGATAACAGGGAGTGTAATAAGAATAGTAATTGTCGTTCTGTCGATCATATAAGCATAATATGGCTAATAATATGAGTTAGATTGATAATAATAAGAGTAATGTGTATAGTATTTGTCGTTCTATCGATCATATCTGCATAATATGGTTAATAATATGAGTTAGATTGATAACAGGGAGTGTAATAAGTATAGTAATTGTTGTTCTGTCGATCATATAAGCATAATATGGCTAATAATATGAGTTAGATTGATAATAATAAGAGTAATGAGTATAGTAATTGTCGTTCTATCGATCATATAAGCATTATATGGCTAACAATATGAGTTAGATTTATAATAATAAGAGTAATAAGTGTTGTAATTATTCTTCTACCGATCATATGAGCATAATATGGTTAATAATATGAGTTAGATTGATAACAGGGAGTGTAATAAGAATAGTAATTGTCGTTCTGTCGATCATATAAGCATAATTTGGCTAATAATATGAGTTAGATTGATAATAATAAGAGTAATGAGTATAGTAATTGTCGTTCTATCGATCATATCTGCATAATATCGTTAATAATATGAGTTGGATTGATAATAGTGAGTGTAATAAGTATAGTAATTGTCGTTCTGTTGATCATATGAGCATAATATGGTTAATAATATGAGTTAGATTGATAACAATAACAGTAGTGAGTATAGTAATTGTCGTCCTATCGAGCATATAAGCATAATATGGCTAATAATATGAGTTAGATTGATAATAGTAAGAGTAATAAGTACAGTAATTGTCGCTCTATCGATCATATGTGCATAATATGGTTAATAATATGAGGTAGATTGATAATAATAAGAGTAATAAGTATAGTAATTGTCGTTCTATCGATCATATAGGCATAATATGGCTAATAATGTGAGTTAGATTGATAATAATAAGAGGAATAAGTATAGTAATTGTCGTCCTATCGATCATATAAGCATAATATGGCTAATAATATGAGTTAGATTGATAATAATAAGAGTAACGAGTATAGTAATTGTCGTTCTATCGATCACATAAGCATAATATGGCTAATAATATGCGTTAGATTGATAATAGTAAGAGTAATGAGTATAGTAATTGTCGTTCTATCGATCATATCTGCATAATATGGTTAATAATATGAGTTAGATTGATAATAGTGAGTGTAATAAGTATAGTAGTTGTCGTTCTGTCGATCATATAAGCATAATATGGCTAATAATATGAGTTAGATTGATAATAATAAGAGTAATGAGTATAGTAATTGTCGTTCTATCGATCATATCTGCATAATATGGTTAATAATATGAGTTAGATTGATAATAGTGAGTGTAATAAGTATAGTAATTGTCGTCCTGTCGATCATATAAGCATAATATGGCTAATAATATGAGTTAGATTGATAATAATAAGAGTAATACGTATAGTAATTGTCGTTCTATCGATCATATAAGCATAATATGGCAAATAATATGAGTTAGATTGATAATAATAAGAGTAATCAGTATAGTAATTGTCGCTCTATCGATCATATCTGCATAATATGGTTAATAATATGAGTTAGATTGATAATAGTGAGTGTAATAAGTACAGTAATTGTCGTTCTGTCGATCATATAAGCATAATATGGCTAATAATATGAGTTAGATTGATAATAATAAGAGTAATGAGTATAGTAATTGTCGTTCTATCGATCATATAAGCATAATTTGGCTAATAATATGCGTTAGATTGATAATAATAAGAGTAATAAGTATAGTAATTATCGTTCTACCGATCATATAAGCATAATATGGTTAATAATATGAGTTAGATTGATAATAGTGAGTGTAATAAGTATAGTAATTGTCGTTCTGTCGATCATATAAGCATAATATGGCTAATAATATGAGTTAGATTGATAATAATAAGAGTAATACGTATAGTAATTGTCGTTCTATCGATCATATAAGCATAATATGGCAAATAATATGAGTTAGATTGTTATTAATAAGAGTAATCAGTATAGTAATTGTCGTTCTATCGATCATATCTGCATAATATGGTTAATGATATGAGTTAGATTGATAATAGTGAGTGTAATAAGTACAGTAATTGTCGTTCTGTCGATCATATAAGCATAATATGGCTAATAATATGAGTTAGATTGATAATAATAAGAGTAATAAGTATAGTATTTGTCGTTCTATCGACCACATAAGCATAATATGGCTAATAATATGAGTTAGATTGATAATAATAAGAGTAATAAGTACAGTAATTGTCGTCCTATCGATCACATAAGCATAATATGGCTGATAATATGAGTTAGATTGATAATAATAAGAGTAATAAGTAGAGTAATTGTCGTTCTATCGATCATATAAGCATATTATGGCTAATAATATGAGTTAGATTGATAATAATAAGAGTAGTGAGTAAAGTAATTGTCGTTCTATCGATCATATTTGCATAATATGGTTAACAATATTAGTTAGATTGATAATAATAAGAGAAATGAGTATAGTAATTGTCGTTCTATCGATCATATCTGCATAATATGGCTAATAATATGAGTTAGATTGATAATAATAAGAGTAATAAGTATAGTAATTATCGTTCTACCGATCATATAAGCATAATATGGTTAATAATATGAGTTAGATTGATAACAGGGAGTGTAATAAGAATAGTAATTGTCGTTCTATCGATCATATAAGCATAATATGGCAAATAATATGAGTTAGATTGATAATAATAAGAGTAATCAGTATAGTAATTGTCGTTCTATCGATCATATCTGCATAATATGGTTAATAATATGAGTTAGATTGATAATAGTGAGTGTAATAAGTACAGTAATTGTCGTTCTGTCGATCATATAAGCATAATATGGCTAATAATATGAGTTAGATTGATAATAATAAGAGTAATGAGTATAGTAATTGTCGTTCTATCGATCATATAAGCATAATTTGGCTAATAATATGCGTTAGATTGATAATAATAAGAGTAATAAGTATAGTAATTATCGTTCTACCGATCATATAAGCATAATATGGTTAATAATATGAGTTAGATTGATAACAGGGAGTGTAATAAGAATAGTAATTGTCGTTCTGTCGATCATATAAGCATAATATGGCTAATAATATGAGTTAGATTGATAATAGTAAGAGTAATGTGTATAGTATTTGTCGTTCTATCGATCATATCTGCATAATATGGTTAATAATATGAGTTAGATTGATAACAGGGAGTGTAATAAGAATAGTAATTGTCGTTCTGTCGATCATATAAGCATAATTTGGCTAATAATATGAGTTAGATTGATAATAATAAGAGTAATAAGTATAGTAATTATCCTTCTACCGATCATATGAGCATAATATGGTTAATAATATGAGTTAGATTGATAACAGGGAGTGTAATAAGAATAGTAATTGTCGTTCTGTCGACCATATAAGCATAATATGGCTAATAATATGAGTTAGATTGATAATAATAAGAGTAATGAGTATAGTAATTGTCGTTCTATCGATCATATCTGCATAATATCGTTAATAATATGAGTTAGATTGATAATAGTGAGTGTAATAAGTATAGTAATTGTCGTTCTGTCGATCATATAAGCATAATATGGTTAATAATATGAGTTAGATTGATAACAATAACAGTAGTGAGTATAGTAATTGTCGTCCTATCGAGCATATAAGCATAATATGGCTAATAATATGAGTTAGATTGATAATAGTAAGAGTAATAAGTACAGTAATTGTCGCTCTATCGATCATATGTGCATAATATGGTTAATAATATGAGGTAGATTGATAATAATAAGAGTAATAAGTATAGTAATTGTCGTTCTATCGATCATATAGGCATAATATGGCTAATAATATGAGTGAGATTGATAATGATAAGAGTAAAAAGTACAGTAATTGTCGTTCTATCGATCATATAAGCATAATATGGTTAATAATATGAGTTAGATTGATAGTAGTGAGTGAAATAAGTATAGTAATTGTCGTTCTATGGATCACATAAGCATAATATGGCTAATAATATGAGTTAGATTGATAATAATAAGAGTAATGAGTATAGAAATTGTCGTTCTGTCGATCATATAAGCATAATATGGCTAATAATATGAGTTAGATTGATAATAATAATAGTAATGAGTATAGTAAATGTCGTTCTATCGATCATATAAGCATAATATGGCTAATAATATGAGTTAGATTGATAATAATAAGAGTAATAAGTATAGTAATTGTCGTCCTATCGATCACATAAGCATAATATGGCTAATAATATGAGTTAGATTGATAATAGTAAGAGTAATAAGTATTGCAATTGACGCTCTATCGATCATATGTGCATAATATGGTCAATAATATGAGTTAGATTGATAACAATAAGAGTAGTGAGTATAGTACTTGTCGTCCTATCGATCATATAAGCATAATATGGCTAATAATATGAGTTAGATTGATAATAATAAGAGGAATAAGTATAGTAATTGTCGTCCTATCGATCATATAAGCATAATATGGCTAATAATATGAGTTAGATTGATAATAATAAGAGTAACGAGTATAGTAATTGTCGTTCTATCGATCATATAAGCATAATATGGCTAATAATATGAGTTAGATTGATAATAATAAGAGTAATAAGTATAGTAATTATCGTTCTACCGATCATATAAGCATAATATGCTTAATAATATGAGTTAGATTGATAACAGGGAGTGTAACAAGAATAGTAATTGTCGTTCTGTCGATCATATAAGCATAATATGGCTAATAATATGAGTTAGATTGATAATTATAAGAGTAATGAGTATAGTAATTGTCGTTCTATCGATCATATCTGCATAATATGGTTAATAATAGGAGTTAGATTGATAATAGTGAGTGTAATAAGTATAGTAATTGTAGTCCTGTCGATCATATAAGCATAATATGGCTAATAATATGAGTTAGATTGATAATAATAAGAGTAATACGTATAGTAATTGTCGTTCTATCGATCATATAAACATAATATGGCTAATAATATGAGTTAGATTGATAATAATAAGAGTAATGAGTTTAGTAAATGTCACTCTGTCGATCATATAGGCATAATTTGGCTAATAATATGAGTTAGATTGATAATAATAAGAGTAATAAGTATAGTAATTGTCCTATCGATCATATAAGCATAATATGGTTAATAATATGAGTTAGATTGATAGCAGGGAGTGTAATAAGAATAGTAATTGTCGTTCTGTCGATCATATAAGCATAATATGGCTAATAATATGAGTTAGATTGATAATAATAAGAGTAATGAGTATAGTAATTGTCGTTCTATCGATCATATCTGCATAATATCGTTAATAATATGAGTTGGATTGATAATAGTGAGTGTAATAAGTATAGTAATTGTCGTTCTGTCGATCATATGAGCATAATATGGTTAATAATATGAGTTAGATTGATAACAATAACAGTAGTGAGTATAGTAATTGTCGTCCTATCGAGCATATAAGCATAATATGGCTAATAATATGAGTTAGATTGATAATAGTAAGAGTAATAAGTACAGTAATTGTCGCTCTATCGATCATATGTGCATAATATGGTTAATAATTTGAGTTAGATTGATAACAGGGAGTGTAACAAGAATAGTAATTGTCGTTCTGTCGATCATATAAGCATAATATGGCTAATAATATGAGTTAGATTGATAATTATAAGAGTAATGAGTATAGTAATTGTCGTTCTATCGATCATATCTGCATAATATGGTTAATAATAGGAGTTAGATTGATAATAGTGAGTGTAATAAGTATAGTAATTGTAGTCCTGTCGATCATATAAGCATAATATGGCTAATAATATGAGTTAGATTGATAATAATAAGAGTAATACGTATAGTAATTGTCGTTCTATCGATCATATAAGCATAATATGGCAAATAATATGAGTTAGATTGATAATAATAAGAGTAATCAGTATAGTAATTGTCGCTCTATCGATCATATGTGCATAATATGGTTAATAATATGAGGTAGATTGATAATAATAAGAATAATAAGTATAGTAATTGTCGTTCTATCGATCATATAGGCATAATATGGCTAATAATATGAGTGAGATTGATAATGATAAGAGTAAAAAGTACAGTAATTGTCGTTCTATCGATCATATAAGCATAATATGGTTAATAATATGAGTTAGATTGATAGTAGTGAGTGAAATAAGTATAGTAAATGTAGTTCTATCGATCATATAGGCATAATATGGCTAATAATATGAGTTAGATTGATAATAATAAGAGTAATGAGTATAGTAATTGTCGTTCTATCGATCATATAAGCATAATTTGGCTAATAATATGAGTTAGATTGATAATAATAAGAGTAATAAGTATAGTAATTATCGTTCTACCGATCATATAAGCATAATATGGTTAATAATATGAGTTAGATTGATAACAGGGAGTGTAATAAGAATAGTAATTGTCGTTCTGTCGATCATATAAGCATAATATGGCTAATAATATGAGTTAGATTGATAATAATAAGAGTAATGTGTATAGTATTTGTCGTTCTATCGATCATATCTGCATAATATGGTTAATAATATGAGTTAGATTGATAACAGGGAGTGTAATAAGTATAGTAATTGTTGTTCTGTCGATCATATAAGCATAATATGGCTAATAATATGAGTTAGATTGATAATAATAAGAGTAATGAGTATAGTAATTGTCGTTCTATCGATCATATAAGCATTATATGGCTAACAATATGAGTTAGATTTATAATAATAAGAGTAATAAGTGTAGTAATTATTCTTCTACCGATCATATGAGCATAATATGGTTAATAATATGAGTTAGATTGATAACAGGGAGTGTAATAAGAATAGTAATTGTCGTTCTGTCGATCATATAAGCATAATTTGGCTAATAATATGAGTTAGATTGATAATAATAAGAGTAATAAGTATAGTAATTATCCTTCTACCGATCATATGAGCATAATATGGTTAATAATATGAGTTAGATTGATAACAGGGAGTGTAATAAGAATAGAAATTGTCGTTCTGTCGATCATATAAGCATAATATGGCTAATAATATGAGTTAGATTGATAATAATAAGAGTAATGAGTATAGTAATTGTCGTTCTATCGATCATATCTGCATAATATCGTTAATAATATGAGTTGGATTGATAATAGTGAGTGTAATAAGTATAGTAATTGTCGTTCTGTCGATCATATGAGCATAATATGGTTAATAATATGAGTTAGATTGATAACAATAACAGTAGTGAGTATAGTAATTGTCGTCCTATCGAGCATATAAGCATAATATGGCTAATAATATGAGTTAGATTGATAATAGTAAGAGTAATAAGTACAGTAATTGTCGCTCTATCGATCATATGTGCATAATATGGTTAATAATATGAGGTAGATTGATAATAATAAGAGTAATAAGTATAGTAATTGTCGTTCTATCGATCATATAGGCATAATATGGCTAATAATGTGAGTTAGATTGATAATAATAAGAGGAATAAGTATAGTAATTGTCGTCCTATCGATCATATAAGCATAATATGGCTAATAATATGAGTTAGATTGATAATAATAAGAGTAACGAGTATAGTAATTGTCGTTCTATCGATCACATAAGCATAATATGGCTAATAATATGCGTTAGATTGATAATAGTAAGAGTAATGAGTATAGTAATTGTCGTTCTATCGATCATATCTGCATAATATGGTTAATAATATGAGTTAGATTGATAATAGTGAGTGTAATAAGTATAGTAGTTGTCGTTCTGTCGATCATATAAGCATAATATGGCTAATAATATGAGTTAGATTGATAATAATAAGAGTAATGAGTATAGTAATTGTCGTTCTATCGATCATATCTGCATAATATGGTTAATAATATGAGTTAGATTGATAATAGTGAGTGTAATAAGTATAGTAATTGTCGTCCTGTCGATCATATAAGCATAATATGGCTAATAATATGAGTTAGATTGATAATAATAAGAGTAATACGTATAGTAATTGTCGTTCTATCGATCATATAAGCATAATATGGCAAATAATATGAGTTAGATTGATAATAATAAGAGTAATCAGTATAGTAATTGTCGCTCTATCGATCATATGTGCATAATATGGTTAATAATATGAGGTAGATTGATAATAATAAGAGTAATAAGTATAGTAATTGTCGTTCTATCGATCATATAGGCATAATATGGCTAATAATATGAGTGAGATTGATAATGATAAGAGTAAAAAGTACAGTAATTGTGGTTCTATCGATCATATAAGCATTATATGGCTAACAATATGAGTTAGATTTATAATAATAAGAGTAATAAGTGTAGTAATTATCCTTCTACCGATCATATGAACATAATATGGTTAATAATATGAGTTAGATTGATAACAGGGAGTGTAATAAGAATAGTAATTGTCGTTCTGTCGATCATATAAGCATAATTTGGCTAATAATATGAGTTAGATTGATAATAATAAGAGTAATAAGTATAGTAATTATCCTTCTACCGATCATATGAGCATAATATGGTTAATAATATGAGTTAGATTGATAACAGGGAGTGTAATAAGAATAGTAATTGTCGTTCTGTCGATCATATAAGCATAATATGGCTAATAATATGAGTTAGATTGATAATAATAAGAGTAATGAGTATAGTAATTGTCGTTCTATCGATCATATCTGCATAATATCGTTAATAATATGAGTTGGATTGATAATAGTGAGTGTAATAAGTATAGTAATTGTCGTTCTGTCGATCATATGAGCATAATATGGTTAATAATATGAGTTAGATTGATAACAATAACAGTAGTGAGTATAGTAATTGTCGTCCTATCGAGCATATAAGCATAATATGGCTAATAATATGAGTTAGATTGATAATAGTAAGAGTAATAAGTACAGTAATTGTCGCTCTATCGATCATATGTGCATAATATGGTTAATAATATGAGGTAGATTGATAATAATAAGAGTAATAAGTATAGTAATTGTCGTTCTATCGATCATATAGGCATAATATGGCTAATAATGTGAGTTAGATTGATAATAATAAGAGGAATAAGTATAGTAATTGTCGTCCTATCGATCATATAAGCATAATATGGCTAATAATATGAGTTAGATTGATAATAATAAGAGTAACGAGTATAGTAATTGTCGTTCTATCGATCACATAAGCATAATATGGCTAATAATATGAGTTAGATTGATAATAGTAAGAGTAATGAGTATAGTAATTGTCGTTCTATCGATCATATCTGCATAATATGGTTAATGATATGAGTTAGATTGATAATAGTGAGTGTAATAAGTACAGTAATTGTCGTTCGGTCGATCATATAAGCATAATATGGCTAATAATATGAGTTAGATTGATAATAATAAGAGTAATAAGTATAGTAATTATCGTTCTACCGATCATATAAGCATAATATGGTTAATAATATGAGTTAGATTGATAACAATAACAGTAGTGAGTATAGTAATTGTCGTCCTATCGAGCATATAAGCATAATATGGCTAATAATATGAGATAGATTGATAATAGTAAGAGTAATAAGTACAGTAATTGTCGCTCTATCGATCATATGTGCATAATATGGTTAATAATATGAGGTAGATTGATAATAATAAGAGTAATAAGTATAGTAATTGTCGTTCTATCGATCATATAGGCATAATATGGCTAATAATATGAGTGAGATTGATAATGATAAGAGTAAAAAGTACAGTAATTGTCGTTCTATCGATCATATAAGCATAATATGGTTAATAATATGAGTTAGATTGATAGTAGTGAGTGAAATAAGTATAGTAATTGTCGTTCTATCGATCACATAAGCATAATATGGCTAATAATATGAGTTAGATTGATAATAATAAGAGTAATGAGTATAGAAATTGTCGTTCTGTCGATCATATAAGCATAATATGGCTAATAATATGAGTTAGATTGATAATAATAATAGTAATGAGTATAGTAAATGTCGTTCTATCGATCATATAAGCATAATATGGCTAATAATATGAGTTAGATTGATAATAATAAGAGTAATGAGTATAGTAATTGTCGTTCTATCGATCTTATAAGCATAATATGGCTAATAATATGAGTTAGATTGATAATAATAAGAGTAATAAGTATAGTAATTGTCGTCCTATCGATCACATAAGCATAATATGGCTAATAATATGAGTTAGATTGATAATAGTAAGAGTAATAAGTATTGCAATTGACGCTCTATCGATCATATGTGCATAATATGGTCAATAATATGAGTTAGATTGATAACAATAAGAGTAGTGAGTATAGTACTTGTCGTCCTATCGATCATATAAGCATAATATGGCTAATAATATGAGTTAGATTGATAATAATAAGAGGAATAAGTATAGTAATTGTCGTCCTATCGATCATATAAGCATAATATGGCTAATAATATGAGTTAGATTGATAATAATAAGAGTAACGAGTATAGTAATTGTCGTTCTATCGATCATATAAGCATAATATGGCTAATAATATGAGTTAGATTGATAATAATAAGAGTAATAAGTATAGTAATTATCGTTCTACCGATCATATAAGCATAATATGCTTAATAATATGAGTTAGATTGATAACAGGGAGTGTAACAAGAATAGTAATTGTCGTTCTGTCGATCACATAAGCATAATATGGCTAATAATATGAGTTAGATTGATAATAATAAGAGTAATGAGTATAGTAATTGTCGTTCTATCGATCATATCTGCATAATATGGTTAATAATAAGAGTTAGATTGATAATAGTGAGTGTAATAAGTATAGTAATTGTCGTCCTGTCGATCATATAAGCATAATATGGCTAATACTATGAGTTAGATTGATAATAATAAGAGTAATACGTATAGTAATTGTCGTTCTATCGATCATATAAGCATAATATGGCAAATAATATGAGTTAGATTGATAATAATAAGAGTAAAAAGTACAGTAATTGTCGTTCTATCGATCATATAAGCATAATATGGTTAATAATATGAGTTAGATTGATAGTAGTGAGTGAAATAAGTATAGTAAATGTAGTTCTATCGATCATATAGGCATAATATGGCTAATAATATGAGTTAGATTGATAATAATAAGAGTAATGAGTATAGTAATTGTCGTTCTATCGATCATAAAAGCATAATTTGGCTAATAATATGAGTTAGATTGATAATAATAAGAGTAATAAGTATAGTAATTATCGTTCTACCGATCATATAAGCATAATATGGTTAGTAATATGAGTTAGATTGATAACAGGGAGTGTAATAAGAATAGTAATTGTCGTTCTGTCGATCATATAAGCATAATATGGCTAATAATATGAGTTAGATTGATAATAATAAGAGTAATGTGTATAGTATTTGTCGTTCTATCGATCATATCTGCATAATATGGTTAATAATATGAGTTAGATTGATAACAGGGAGTGTAATAAGTATAGTAATTGTCGTTCTATCGATCATATCTGCATAATATCGTTAATAATATGAGTTGGATTGATAATAGTGAGTGTAATAAGTATAGTAATTGTCGTTCTGTCGATCATATGAGCATAATATGGTTAATAATATGAGTTACATTGATAAAAATAACAGAAGTGAGTATAGTAATTGTCGTCCTATCGAGCATATAAGCATAATATGGCTAATAATATGAGTTAGATTGATAATAGTAGGAGTAATAAGTACAGTAATTGTCGCTCTATCGATCATATGTGCATAATATGGTTAATAATATGAGGTAGATTGATAATAATAAGAGTAATAAGTATAGTAATTGTCGTTCTATCGATCATATAGGCATAATATGGCTAATAATATGAGTGAGATTGATAATGATAAGAGTAAAAAGTACAGTAATTGTCGTTCTATCGATCATATAAGCATAATATGGTTAATAATATGAGTTAGATTGATAGTAGTGAGTGAAATAAGTATAGTAATTGTCGTTCTATCGATCACATAAGCATAATATGGCTAATAATATGAGTTAGATTGATAATAATAAGAGTAATGGGTATAGAAATTGTCGTTCTGTCGATCATATAAGCATAATATGGCTAATAATATGAGTTAGATTGATAATAATAATAGTAATGAGTATAGTAAATGTCGTTCTATCGATCATATAAGCATAATATGGCTAATAATATGAGTTAGATTGATAATAGTGAGAGTAATAAGTACAGTAATTGTCGTTCTGTCGATCATATAAGCATAATATGGCTAATAATATGAGTTAGATTGATAATAATAAGAGTAATAAGTATAGTATTTGTCGTTCTATCGACCACATAAGCATAATATGGCTAATAATATGAGTTAGATTGATAATAATAAGAGTAATAAGTACAGTAATTGTCGGCCTATCGATCACATAAGCATAATATGGCTAATAATATGAGTTAGATTGATAATAGTAAGAGTAATAAGTATAGTAATTGACGCTCTATCGATCATATAAGCATAATATGGCAAATAATATGAGTTAGATTGTTAATAATAAGAGTAATCAGTATAGTAATTGTCGTTCTATCGATCATATAAGCATAATTTGGCTAATAATGTGAGTTAGATTGATAATAATAAGAGTAATAAGTATAGTAATTATCGTTCTACCGATCATATAAGCATAACATGGTTAATAATATGAGTTAGATTGATAACAGGGAGTGTAATAAGAATAGTAATTGTCGTTCTGTCGATCATATAAGCATTATATGGCTAATAAGATGAGTTAGATTGATAATAATAAGAGTAATGAGTATAGTAATTGTCGTTCTATCGATCATATCTGCATAATATGGTTAATAATATGAGTTAGATTGATAATAGTGAGTGTAATAAGTATAGTAATTGTCGTTCTGTCGATCATTAAAGCATAATATGGCTAATAATATGAGTTAGATTGATAATAATAAGAGTAATAAGTATAGTAATTGTCGTTCTATCGATCATATAAGCATAATTTGGCTAATAATATGAGTTAGATTGATAATAATAAGAGTAATAAGTATAGTAATTATCGTTCTACCGATCATATAAGCATAACATGGTTAATAATATGAGTTAGACTGATAACAGGGAGTGTAATAAGAATAGTAATTGTCGTTCTGTCGATCTTATAAGCATAATATGGCTAATGAGATGAGTTAGACTGATAATAATAAGAGTACTGAGAATAGTAATCGTCGTTCTATCGATCATATCTGCATAATATGGTTAATAATATGAGTTAGATTGATAATAGTGAGTGTAATAAGTATAGTAATTGTCGTTCTGTCGATCATATTAGCATAATATGGCTAATAATATGAGTTAGATTGATAATAATAAGAGTAATAAGTATAGTAATTGTCGTTCTATCGATCATATATGCATAATATGGCTAATAATATGAGTTTATTGATAATAATAAGAATAATCAGTATAGTAATTGTCGTTCTATCGATCATATCTGCATAATATGGTTAATAATATGAGTTAGATTGATAATAGTGAGTGTAATAAGTATAGTAATTGTCGTTCTGTCGATCATATAACCATAATATGGCTAATAATATGAGTTAGATTGATAATAATAAGGGAAATAAGTATAGTAATTGTCGTTCTATCGACCACATAAGCATAATATGTCTAATAATATGAGTTAGATTGATATAATAATAAGAGTAATGAGTATAGTAAATGTAGTTCTATCGATCATATAAGCATAATATGGCTAATAATATGAGTTAGATTGATAATAATAAGAGTAATGAGTATAGTAATTGTCGTTCTGTCGATCATATAAGCATAATATGGCTAATAATATGAGTTAGATTGATAATAATAAGAGTAATGAGTATAGTAATTGTCGTCCTATCGATCACATAAGCATAATATGGCTAATAATATGAGTTAGATTGATAATAGTAAGAGTAATAAGTATTGCAATTGACGCTCTATCGATCATATGTGCATAATATGGTCAATAATATGAGTTAGATTGATAACAATAAGAGTAGTGAGTATAGTACTTGTCGTCCTATCGATCATATAAGCATAATATGGCTAATAATATGAGTTAGATTGATAATAATAAGAGGAATAAGTATAGTAATTGTCGTCCTATCGATCATATAAGCATAATATGGCTAATAATATGAGTTAGATTGATAATAATAAGAGTAACGAGTATAGTAATTGTCGTTCTATCGATCATATAAGCATAATATGGCTAATAATATGAGTTAGATTGATAATAATAAGAGTAATAAGTATAGTAATTATCGTTCTACCGATCATATAAGCATAATATGCTTAATAATATGAGTTAGATTGATAACAGGGAGTGTAACAAGAATAGTAATTGTCGTTCTGTCGATCATATAAGCATAATATGGCTAATAATATGAGTTAGATTGATAATAATAAGAGTAATGAGTATAGTAATTGTCGTTCTATCGATCATATCTGCATAATATGGTTAATAATATGAGTTAGATTGATAATAGTGAGTGTAATAAGTATAGTAATTGTCGTCCTGTCGATCATATAAGCATAATATGGCTAATAATATGAGTTAGATTGATAATAATAAGAGTAATACGTATAGTAATTGTCGTTCTATCGATCATATAAGCATAATATGGCAAATAATATGAGTTAGATTGATAATAATAAGAGTAATCAGTATAGTAATTGTCGCTCTATCGATCATATGTGAATAATATGGTTAATAGTATGAGGTAGATTGATAATAATAAGAGTAATAAGTATAGTAATTGTCGTTCTATCGATCATATAGGCATAATATGGCTAATAATATGAGTGAGATTGATAATGATAAGAGTAAAAAGTACAGTAATTGTCGTTCTATCGATCATATA
>NW_027473838.1:0-136192 GCF_050947335.1 Megachile rotundata
TACTATACTTATTACGCTTATTATTATCAATCGAACTCATATTATTAGCCATATTATGCTTATATGATCGATAGAACTACAATTACTATACTTATTAGTCTTATTATTATCAATCTAACTCACATTGTTAGCCATATTATGCTTATATGATCGATAAAACGACAATTACTATACTTATTACTCTTATTATTATCAATCTAACTCATATTATTTGCCATCTTATGCTTATATGATCGATAGAACTACAATTACTATACTTATTAGTCTTATTATTATCAATCTAACTCACATTGTTAGCCATATTATGCTTATATGATCGGTAGAACGACAATTACTATACTTATTACTCTTATTATTATCAATCTAACTCATATTATTTGCCATCTTATGCTTATATGATCGATAGAACGAAAATTACTATACTCATTACTCTTATTATTATCAATCTAACTCATATTATTAGCCATATTATGCTTATATGATCGATAGAACTACAATTACTATACTTATTACTCTTATTATTATCAATCGAACTCATATTATTAGCCATACTATGCTTATATGATCGACAGAACGACAATTACTATACTTATTGCACTCACTATTATCAATCTAACTCATATTATTAGCCATATTATGCTTATATGATCGATAGAACGACAATTACTATACTCCATAGTCTTATTATTATCAATCTAACTCATATTATTAGCCATATTATGCTTATATGATCGGTAGAACGATAATTACTATACTTATTACTCTTATTATTATCAATCTAACTCATATTATTAGCCATATTATGCTTATAGGATCGATAGAACGACAATTGCTATACTCATTACTCTTATTATTATCAATCTAACTCATATTATTAGCCATATTATGCTTATGTGATGAATAGAACGACAATTACTATACTTATTACTCTTATTATTATCAATCTAACTCATATTGTGAGCCATACTATGATTATATGATCGATAGAACGACAATTACTATGCTCACTACTCTTATTATTATCAATCTAACTGATATTATTAGCCATATTATGCTTATGTGATCGATAGAACGGCAATTACTATACTTACTGCTCTTATTATTATCAATCTAACTCATATTATTAGCCATCTTATGCTTGTATGATCGGGAGAACGATAATTGCTATACTTACTACTCTTATTATTATTCATCTAACTCATATTATTAATCATATTATGCTTGTATGAGCAATGGAACTACAATTACTATACTTATTACACCCACTATTATCAATCTAACTCATATTATTAACCATATTATGCAGATATGGTCGATAGAACGACAATTACTATACTTATTACTCTTACTATTATCAATCTGACTCATATTATTATCCATATTATGCTTATATGATCGATAGAACGACAATTACTATACTTTTTACTCTTATTATTATCAATCTAACTCATATTATTAGCCATATTATGCTTATATGATCGATAGAACTACAATTACTATACTTATTACTCTTATTATTATCAATCGAACTCATATCATTAGCCATATTATGCTTATATGATCGATAGAACTACAATTACTATACTTATTAGTCTTATTATTATCAATCTAACTCACATTGTTAGCCATATTATGCTTATATGATCGATAAAACGACAATTACTATACTTATTACTCTTATTATTATCAATCTAACTCATATTATTTGCCATCTTATGCTTATATGATCGATAGAACTACAATTACTATACTTATTGCACTCACTATTATCAATCTAACTCATATTATTAGCCATACTATGCTTATATGATCGACAGAACGACAATTACTATACTTATTACACTCGCTCATATCAATCTAACTCATATTATTAGCCATATTATGCTTATATGATCGATAGAACTACAATTACTATACTTATTAGTCTTATTATTATCAATCTAACTCATATTATTAGCCATATTATGCTTATGTGATGAATAGAACGACAATTACGATACTTATTACTCTTATTATTATCAATCTAACTCATATTATTAGCCATACTATGCTTATATGATCGATAGAACGACAATTACTATGCTCACTACTCTTATTATTATCAATCTAACTGATATTATTAGCCATATTATGCTTATGTGATCGATAGAACGGCAATTACTATACTTATTACTCTTACTATTATCAATCTAACTCATATTATTTGCCATCTTATGCTTATATGATCGATAGAACGAAAATTACTATACTCATTACTCTTATTATTATCAATCTAACTCATATTATTAGCCATATTATGCTTATATGATCGATAGAACTACAATTACTATACTTATTACTCTTATTATTATCAATCGAACTCATATTATTAGCCATATTATGCTTATATGATCGATAGAACTACAATTACTATACTTATTAGTCTTATTATTATCAATCTAACTCCCATTGTTAGCCATATTATGCTTATATGATCGATAAAACGACAATTACTATACTTATTACTCTTATTATTATCAATCTAACTCATATTACTTGCCATCTTATGCTTACATGATCGATAGAACTACAATTACTATACTTATTAGTCTTATTATTATCAATCTAACTCACATTGTTAGCCATATTATGCTTATATGATCGATAGAACGACAATTACTATACTTATTACTCTTATTATTATCAATCTAACTCATATTATTTGCCATCTTATGCTTATATGATCGATAGAACGAAAATTACTAGACTCATTACTCTTATTATTATCAATCTAACTCATATTATTAGCCATATTATGCTTATATGATCGATAGAACTACCATTACTATACTTATTACTCTTATTATTATCAATCGAACTCATATTATTAGCCATACTATGCTTATATGATCGATAGAACGACAATTACTATACTTATTACTCTTATTATTATCAATCTAACTCATATTATTTGCCATCTTATGCTTATATGATCGATAGAACGAAAATTACTGTACTCATTACTCTTATTATTATCAATCTAACTCATATTATTAGCCATATTATGCTTATATGATCGATAGAACTACAATTACTATACTTATTACTCTTATTATTATCAATCGAACTCATATTATTAGCCATACTATGCTTATAGGATCGATAGAACGACAATTACTATACTCATTACTCTTATTATTATCAATCTAACTCATATTATTAGCCATATTATGCTTATGTGATGAATAGAACGACAATTACGATACTTATTACTCTTATTATTATCAATCTAACTCATATTATTAGCCATACTATGCTTATATGATCGATAGAACGACAATTACTATACTTATTGCACTCACTATTATCAATCTAACTCATATTATTAGCCACATTATGCTTGTATGATCGGTGGAACGATAATTACTATACTTAATACTCTTATTATTATCAATCTAACTCATATTATTAGCCATATTATGCTTATATGATCGATAGAACTACAATTACTATACTTATTACTCTTATTATTATCAATCTAGCTCATATTATTAACCATATTATGCAGACATGATCGATAGAACTACAACTACTATACTCATTACTCTTATTATTATCAATCTAACTCATATTATTAGCCATATTATGCTTGTATGATCGGGAGAACGATAATTACTATACTTATTACTCTTATTATTATCAATCTAACTCATATTATTAATCATATTATGCTTATATGAGCAATAGAACTACAATTACTATACTTATTACACTCACTATTATCAATCTAACTCATATTATTAGCCATATTATGCTTATATGATCGATAGAACGACAATTACTATACTCCATAGTCTTATTATTATCAATCTAACTCATATTATTAGCCATATTATGCTTATATGATCGGTAGAGCGATAATTACTATACTTATTACTCTTACTATTATCAATCTAACTCATATTATTAGCCATATTATGCTTATAGGATCGATAGAACGACAATTGCTATACTCATTACTCTTATTATTATCAATCTAACTCATATTATTAGCCACATTATGCTTATAGGATCGATAGAACGAAAATTACTATACTCATTACTCTTATTATTATCAATCTAACTCATATTATTAGCCATATTATGCTTATATGATCGATAGAACGGCAATTACTATACTTATTGCTCTTATTATTATCAATCTAACTCATATTATTAGCCACATTATGCTTATAGGATCGATAGAACTACAATTACTATGCTCATTACTCTTATTATTATCAATCTAACTCATATTATTAGCCATATTATGCTTATATGATCGATAGAACTACAATTACTATACTTATTACTCTTATTATTATCAATCGAAATCATATTATTAGCCATATTATGCTTATATGATCGATAGAACTACAATTACTATACTTATCAGTCTTATTATTATGAATCTAACTCACATTGTTAGCCATATTATGCTTATATGATCGGTAGAACGACAATTACTATACTTATTACTCTTATTATTATCAATCTAACTCATATTATTTGCCATCTTATGCTTATATGATCGATAGAACGAAAATTACTATACTCATTACTCTTATTATTATCAATCTAACTCATATTATTAGCCATATTATGCTTATATGATCGATAGAACTACAATTACTATACTTATTACTCTTATTATTATCAATCGAACTCATATTATTAGCCATACTATGCTTATATGATCGACAGAACGACAATTACTATACTTATTGCACTCACTATTATCAATCTAACTCATATTATTAGCCATACTATGCTTATAGGATCGATAGAACTACAATTACTATACTCATTACTCTTATTATTATGAATCTAACTCACATTGTTAGCCATATTATGCTTATATGATCGGTAGAACGACAATTACTATACTTATTACTCTTATTATTATCAATCTAACTCATATTATTTGCCATCTTATGCTTATATGATCGATAGAACGAAAATTACTATACTCATTACTCTTATTATTATCAATCTAACTCATATTATTAGCCATATTATGCTTATGTGATGAATAGAACGACAATTACTATACTTATTACTCTTATTATTATCAATCTAACTCATATTGTGAGCCATACTATGATTATATGATCGATAGAACGACAATTACTATGCTCACTACTCTTATTATTATCAATCTAACTGATATTATTAGCCATATTATGCTTATGTGATCGATAGAACGGCAATTACTATACTTACTGCTCTTATTATTATCAATCTAACTCATATTATTAGCCATCTTATGCTTGTATGATCGGGAGAACGATAATTACTATACTTAGTACTCTTATCATTATTCATCTAACTCATATTATTAATCATATTATGCTTATATGAGCAATGGAACTACAATTACTATACTTATTACACTCACTATTATCAATCTAACTCATATTATTAACCATATTATGCAGATATGGTCGATAGAACGACAATTACTATACTTATTACTCTTACTATTATCAATCTGACTCATATTATTATCCATATTATGCTTATATGATCGATAGAACGACAATTACTATACTTTTTACTCTTATTATTATCAATCTAACTCATATTATTAGCCATATTATGCTTATATGATCGATAGAACTACAATTACTATACTTATTACTCTTATTATTATCAATCGAACTCATATTATTAGCCATATTATGCTTATATGATCGATAGAACTACAATTACTATACTTATTAGTCTCATTATTATCAATCTAACTCACATTGTTAGCCATATTATGCTTATATGATCGATAAAACGACAATTACTATACTTATTACTCTTATTATTATCAATCTAACTCATATTATTTGCCATCTTATGCTTATATGATCGATATAACTACAATTACTATACTTATTAGTCTTATTATTATCAATCTAACTCACATTGTTAGCCATATTATGCTTATATGATCGATAGAACGACAATTACTATACTTATTACTCTTATTATTATCAATCTAACTCATATTATTAGCCATATTATGCTTATATGATCGATAGAGCTACCATTACTATACTTATTACTCTTATTATTATCAATCGAACTCATATTATTAGCCATACTATGCTTATATGATCGACAGAACGACAATTACTATACTTATTGCACTCACTATTATCAATCTAACTCATATTATTAGCCATACTATGCTTATATGATCGATAGAACGACAATTACTATACTTATTACTCTTATTATTATCAATCTAACTCATATTATTAGCCATACTATGCTTTTATGATCGATAGAACGACAATTACTATACTTATTAGCCTTATTATTATCAATCTAACTCATATTATTAGCCATATTATGCTTATATGATCGATAGAACGACAATTACTATACTTATTACTCTTTTTATTATCAATCGAACTCATATTATTAGCCATTCTATGCTTATATGATCGACAGAACGACAATTACTATACTGACTACACTCACTATTATCAATCTAACTCATATTATTAACCATATTATGCAGATATGGTCGATAGAACGACAATTACTATACTTATTACTCTTATTATTATCAATCTGACTCATATTATTAGCCATATTATGCTTATATGACCGATAGAACGACAATTACTATACCTATTAGTCTTATTATTATCAATCTAACTCATATTATTAGCCATATTATGATTATATGATCGATAGAACGACAATTACTATACTTATTGCACTCACTATTATCAATCTAACTCATATTATTAGCCATACTATGCTTATATGATCGACAGGACGAGAATTACTATACTTATTACACTCACTATTATCAATCTAACTCATATTATTAGCCATATTATGCTTATATGATCGATAGAACTACAATTACTATACTTATTACTCTTATTATTATCAATCTAACTCATATTATTAGCCATATTATGCTTATATGATCGATAGAACGACAATTACTATACTTTTTACTCTTATTATTATCAATCTAACTCATATTATTAGCCACATTATGCTTATATGATCGATAGAACGACAATTACTATACTCCTTAGTCTTATTATTATCAATCTAACTCACATTATTAGCCATATTATGCTTATATGATCGGTAGAACGATAATTACTATACTCATTACTCTTATTATTATCAATCTAACTCATATTATTAGCCATATTATGCTTATATGATCGATAGAACGCCAATTACTATACTTATTGCTCTTATTATTATCAATCTAACTCATATTATTAGCCACATTATGCTTATAGGATCGATAGAACTATAATTACTATACTCATTACTCTTATTATTATCAATCTAACTCATATTATTAGCCATATTATGCTTATATGATCGATAGAACTACAATTACTATACATATTACTCTTATTATTATCAATCGAAATCATATTATTAGCCATATTATGCTTATATGATCGATAGAACTACAATTACTATACTTATTAGTCTTATTATT
Source organism: Megachile rotundata (assembly GCF_050947335.1). NCBI lineage: Eukaryota > Metazoa > Arthropoda > Insecta > Hymenoptera > Megachilidae > Megachile > Megachile rotundata. The sequence continues at coordinate 7,496 of NW_027473838.1, forward strand.
ATCAATCTAACTCACATTGTTAGCCATATTATGCTTATATGATCGGTAGAACGACAATTACTATACTTATTACTCTTATTATTATCAATCTAACTCATATTATTTGCCATCTTATGCTTATATGATCGATAGAACGAAAATTACTATACTCATTACTCTTATTATTATCAATCTAACTCATAATATTAGCCATATTATGCTTATATGATCGATAGAACTACAATTACTATACTTATTACTCTTATTATTATCAATCGAACTCATATTATTAGCCATACTATGCTTATATGATCGACAGAACGACAATTACTATACTTATTGCACTCACTATTATCAATCTAACTCATATTATTAGCCATACTATGCTTATAGGATCGATAGAACTACAATTACTATACTCATTACTCTTATTATTATCAATCTGACTCATATTATTAGACATATTATGCTTATATGATCGATAGAACGACAATTACTATACTTATTAGTCTTATTATTATCAATCTAACTCATATTATTAGCCATATTATGCTTATATGATCGATAGAACGACAACTACTATACTTTTTACTCTTATTATTATCAATCTAACTCATATTATTAACCATATTATGCAGATATGGTCGATAGAACGACAATTACTATACTTATTACTCTTATTATTATCAATCTGACTCATATTATTAGCCATATTATGCTTATATGATCGATAGAACGACAATTACTATACTTATTAGTCTTATTATTATCAATCTAACTCATATTATTAGCCATATTATGCTTATATGATCGATAGAACGACAATTACTATACTTTTTACTCTTATTATTATCAATTAAACTCATATTATTAGCCATATTATGCTTATATGATCGGTAGAACGATAATTACTATACTTATTACACTTATTATTATCAATCTAACTCATATTATTAGCCACATTATGCTTGTATGATCGGTGGAACGATAATTACTATACTTAATACTCTTATTATTATCAATCTAACTCATATTATTAGCCATATTATGCTTATATGATCGATAGAACTACAATTACTATACTTATTACTCTTATTATTATCAATCTAGCTCATATTATTAACCATATTATGCAGACATGATCGATAGAACTACAACTACTATACTCATTACTCTTATTATTATCAATCTAACTCATATTATTAGCCATATTATGCTTGTATGATCGGGAGAACGATAATTACTATACTTATTACTCTTATTATTATCAATCTAACTCATATTATTAGCCATATTATGCTTATAGGATCGATAGAACGACAATTGCTATACTCATTACTCTTATTATTATCAATCTAACTGATATTATTAGCCATATTATGCTTATGTGATCGATAGAACGGCAATTACTATACTTACTGCTCTTATTATTATCAATCTAACTCATATTATTAGCCATATTATGCTTATATGATCGATAGAACTACAATTACTATACTTATTACTCTTATTATTATCAATCGAACTCATATTATTAGCCATATTATGCTTATATGATCGATAGAACTACAATTACTATACTTATTAGTCTCATTATTATCAATCTAACTCACATTGTTAGCCATATTATGCTTATATGATCGATAAAACGACAATTACTATACTTATTACTCTTATTATTATCAATCTAACTCATATTATTTGCCATCTTATGCTTATATGATCGATAGAACTACAATTACTATACTTATTACTCTTATTATTATCAATCTAACTCATATTATTTGCCATCTTATGCTTATATGATCGATAGAACGAAAATTACTATACTCATTACTCTTATTATTATCAATCTAACTCATATTATTAGCCATATTATGCTTATATGATCGATAGAGCTACCATTACTATACTTATTACTCTTATTATTATCAATCGAACTCATATTATTAGCCATACTATGCTTATATGATCGACAGAACGACAATTACTATACTTATTGCACTCACTATTATCAATCTAACTCATATTATTAGCCATACTATGCTTATATGATCGATAGAACGACAATTACTATACTTATTACTCTTATTATTATCAATCTAACTCATATTATTAGCCATACTATGCTTTTATGATCGATAGAACGACAATTACTATACCTATTAGTCTTATTATTATCAATCTAACTCATATTATTAGCCATATTATGATTATATGATCGATAGAACGACAATTACTATACTTATTGCACTCACTATTATCAATCTAACTCATATTATTAGCCATACTATGCTTATATGATCGACAGGACGAGAATTACTATACTTATTACACTCACTATTATCAATCTAACTCATATTATTAGCCATATTATGCTTATATGATCGATAGAACTACAATTACTATACTTATTACTCTTATTATTATCAATCTAACTCATATTATTAGCCATACTATGCTTATATGATCGATAGAACGACAATTACTATACTTATTACTCTTATTATTATCAATCTAACTCATATTATTAGCCATACTATGCTTTTATGATCGATAGAACGACAATTACTATACCTATTAGTCTTATTATTATCAATCTAACTCATATTATTAGCCATATTATGATTATATGATCGATAGAACGACAATTACTATACTTATTGCACTCACTATTATCAATCTAACTCATATTATTAGCCATACTATGCTTATATGATCGACAGGACGAGAATTACTATACTTATTACACTCACTATTATCAATCTAACTCATATTATTAGCCATATTATGCTTATATGATCGATAGAACTACAATTACTATACTTATTACTCTTATTATTATCAATCTAACTCATATTATTAGCCATATTATGCTTATGTGATCGATAGAACGGCAATTACTATACTTACTGCTCTTATTATTATCAATCTAACTAATATTATTAGCCATCTTATGCTTGTATGATCGGGAGAACGATAATTACTATACTTATTACTCTTATCATTATTCATCTAACTCATATTATTAATCATATTATGCTTATATGAGCAATGGAACTACAATTACTATACTTATTACACTCACTATTATCAATCTAACTCATATTATTAACCATATTATGCAGATATGGTCGATAGAACGACAATTACTATACTTATTACTCTTACTATTATCAATCTGACTCATATTATTATCCATATTATGCTTATATGATCGATAGAACGACAATTACTATACTTTTTACTCTTATTATTATCAATCTAACTCATATTATTAGCCATATTATGCTTATATGATCGATAGAACTACAATTACTATACTTATTACTCTTATTATTATCAATCGAACTCATATTATTAGCCATATTATGCTTATATGATCGATAGAACTACAATTACTATACTTATTAGTCTCATTATTATCAATCTAACTCACATTGTTAGCCATATTATGCTTATATGATCGATAAAACGACAATTACTATACTTATTACTCTTATTATTATCAATCTAACTCATATTATTTGCCATCTTATGCTTATATGATCGATAGAACTACAATTACTATACTTATTACTCTTATTATTATCAATCTAACTCATATTATTTGCCATCTTATGCTTATATGATCGATAGAACGAAAATTACTATACTCATTACTCTTATTATTATCAATCTAACTCATATTATTAGCCATATTATGCTTATATGATCGATAGAGCTACCATTACTATACTTATTACTCTTATTATTATCAATCGAACTCATATTATTAGCCATACTATGCTTATATGATCGACAGAACGACAATTACTATACTTATTGCACTCACTATTATCAATCTAACTCATATTATTAGCCATACTATGCTTATATGATCGATAGAACGACAATTACTATACTTATTACTCTTATTATTATCAATCTAACTCATATTATTAGCCATACTATGCTTTTATGATCGATAGAACGACAATTACTATACCTATTAGTCTTATTATTATCAATCTAACTCATATTATTAGCCATATTATGATTATATGATCGATAGAACGACAATTACTATACTTATTGCACTCACTATTATCAATCTAACTCATATTATTAGCCATACTATGCTTATATGATCGACAGGACGAGAATTACTATACTTATTACACTCACTATTATCAATCTAACTCATATTATTAGCCATATTATGCTTATATGATCGATAGAACTACAATTACTATACTTATTACTCTTATTATTATCAATCTAACTCATATTATTAGCCATATTATGCTTATATGATCGATAGAACGACAATTACTATACTTTTTACTCTTATTATTATCAATCTAACTCATATTATTAGCCATATTATGCTTATATGATCGATAGAACTACAATTACTATACTTATTACTCTTATTATTATCAATCGAACTCATATTATTAGCCATATTATGCTTATATGATCGATAGAACTACAATTACTATACTTATTAGTCTCATTATTATCAATCTAACTCACATTGTTAGCCATATTATGCTTATATGATCGATAAAACGACAATTACTATACTTATTACTCTTATTATTATCAATCTAACTCATATTATTTGCCATCTTATGCTTATATGATCGATAGAACTACAATTACTATACTTATTACTCTTATTATTATCAATCTAACTCATATTATTTGCCATCTTATGCTTATATGATCGATAGAACGAAAATTACTATACTCATTACTCTTATTATTATCAATCTAACTCATATTATTAGCCATATTATGCTTATATGATCGATAGAACGGCAATTACTATACTTATTGCTCTTATTATTATCAATCTAACTCATATTATTAGCCACATTATGCTTATAGGATCGATAGAACTACAATTACTATACTCATTACTCTTATTATTATCAATCTAACTCATATTATTAGCCATATTATGCTTATATGATCGATAGAACTACAATTACTATACTTATTACTCTTATTATTATCAATCTAACTCATATTATTTGCCATCTTATGCTTATATGATCGATAGAACGAAAATTACTATACTCATTACTCTTATTATTATCAATCTAACTCATATTATTAGCCATATTATGCTTATATGATCGATAGAGCTACCATTACTATACTTATTACTCTTATTATTATCAATCGAACTCATATTATTAGCCATACTATGCTTATATGATCGACAGAACGACAATTACTATACTTATTGCACTCACTATTATCAATCTAACTCATATTATTAGCCATACTATGCTTATATGATCGATAGAACGACAATTACTATACTTATTACTCTTATTATTATCAATCTAACTCATATTATTAGCCATACTATGCTTTTATGATCGATAGAACGACAATTACTATACCTATTAGTCTTATTATTATCAATCTAACTCATATTATTAGCCATATTATGATTATATGATCGATAGAACGACAATTACTATACTTATTGCACTCACTATTATCAATCTAACTCATATTATTAGCCATACTATGCTTATATGATCGACAGGACGAGAATTACTATACTTATTACACTCACTATTATCAATCTAACTCATATTATTAGCCATATTATGCTTATATGATCGATAGAACTACAATTACTATACTTCTTACTCTTATTATTATCAATCTAACTCATATTATTAGCCATATTATGCTTATATGATCGATAGAACGACAATTACTATACTTTTTACTCTTATTATTATCAATCTAACTCATATTATTAGCCATATTATGCTTATATGATCGATAGAACTACAATTACTATACTTATTACTCTTATTATTATCAATCGAACTCATATTATTAGCCATATTATGCTTATATGATCGATAGAACTACAATTACTATACTTATTAGTCTCATTATTATCAATCTAACTCACATTGTTAGCCATATTATGCTTATATGATCGATAAAACGACAATTACTATACTTATTACTCTTATTATTATCAATCTAACTCATATTATTTGCCATCTTATGCTTATATGATCGATAGAACTACAATTACTATACTTATTACTCTTATTATTATCAATCTAACTCATATTATTTGCCATCTTATGCTTATATGATCGATAGAACGAAAATTACTATACTCATTACTCTTATTATTATCAATCTAACTCATATTATTAGCCATATTATGCTTATATGATCGATAGAACGGCAATTACTATACTTATTGCTCTTATTATTATCAATCTAACTCATATTATTAGCCACATTATGCTTATAGGATCGATAGAACTACAATTACTATACTCATTACTCTTATTATTATCAATCTAACTCATATTATTAGCCATATTATGCTTATATGATCGATAGAACTACAATTACTATACTTATTACTCTTATTATTATCAATCTAACTCATATTATTTGCCATCTTATGCTTATATGATCGATAGAACGAAAATTACTATACTCATTACTCTTATTATTATCAATCTAACTCATATTATTAGCCATATTATGCTTATATGATCGATAGAGCTACCATTACTATACTTATTACTCTTATTATTATCAATCGAACTCATATTATTAGCCATACTATGCTTATATGATCGACAGAACGACAATTACTATACTTATTGCACTCACTATTATCAATCTAACTCATATTATTAGCCATACTATGCTTATATGATCGATAGAACGACAATTACTATACTTATTACTCTTATTATTATCAATCTAACTCATATTATTAGCCATACTATGCTTTTATGATCGATAGAACGACAATTACTATACCTATTAGTCTTATTATTATCAATCTAACTCATATTATTAGCCATATTATGATTATATGATCGATAGAACGACAATTACTATACTTATTGCACTCACTATTATCAATCTAACTCATATTATTAGCCATACTATGCTTATATGATCGACAGGACGAGAATTACTATACTTATTACACTCACTATTATCAATCTAACTCATATTATTAGCCATATTATGCTTATATGATCGATAGAACTACAATTACTATACTTATTACTCTTATTATTATCAATCTAACTCATATTATTAGCCATATTATGCTTATATGATCGATAGAACGACAATTACTATACTTTTTACTCTTATTATTATCAATCTAACTCATATTATTAGCCATATTATGCTTATATGATCGATAGAACTACAATTACTATACTTATTACTCTTATTATTATCAATCGAACTCATATTATTAGCCATATTATGCTTATATGATCGATAGAACTACAATTACTATACTTATTAGTCTCATTATTATCAATCTAACTCACATTGTTAGCCATATTATGCTTATATGATCGATAAAACGACAATTACTATACTTATTACTCTTATTATTATCAATCTAACTCATATTATTTGCCATCTTATGCTTATATGATCGATAGAACTACAATTACTATACTTATTACTCTTATTATTATCAATCTAACTCATATTATTTGCCATCTTATGCTTATATGATCGATAGAACGAAAATTACTATACTCATTACTCTTATTATTATCAATCTAACTCATATTATTAGCCATATTATGCTTATATGATCGATAGAACGGCAATTACTATACTTATTGCTCTTATTATTATCAATCTAACTCATATTATTAGCCACATTATGCTTATAGGATCGATAGAACTACAATTACTATACTCATTACTCTTATTATTATCAATCTAACTCATATTATTAGCCATATTATGCTTATATGATCGATAGAACGAAAATTACTATACTCATTACTCTTATTATTATCAATCTAACTCATATTATTAGCCATATTATGCTTATATGATCGATAGAACTACAATTACTATACTTATTACTCTTATTATTATCAATCGAACTCATATTATTAGCCATACTATGCTTATATGATCGACAGAACGACAATTACTATACTTATTGCACTCACTATTATCAATCTAACTCATATTATTAGCCATACTATGCTTATAGGATCGATAGAACTACAATTACTATACTCATTACTCTTATTATTATGAATCTAACTCACATTGTTAGCCATATTATGCTTATATGATCGGTAGAACGACAATTACTATACTTATTACTCTTATTATTATCAATCTAACTCATATTATTTGCCATCTTATGCTTATATGATCGATAGAACGAAAATTACTATACTCATTACTCTTATTATTATCAATCTAACTCATATTATTAGCCATATTATGCTTATGTGATGAATAGAACGACAATTACTATACTTATTACTCTTATTATTATCAATCTAACTCATATTGTGAGCCATACTATGATTATATGATCGATAGAACGACAATTACTATGCTCACTACTCTTATTATTATCAATCTAACTGATATTATTAGCCATATTATGCTTATGTGATCGATAGAACGGCAATTACTATACTTACTGCTCTTATTATTATCAATCTAACTCATATTATTAGCCATCTTATGCTTGTATGATCGGGAGAACGATAATTACTATACTTAGTACTCTTATCATTATTCATCTAACTCATATTATTAATCATATTATGCTTATATGAGCAATGGAACTACAATTACTATACTTATTACACTCACTATTATCAATCTAACTCATATTATTAACCATATTATGCAGATATGGTCGATAGAACGACAATTACTATACTTATTACTCTTACTATTATCAATCTGACTCATATTATTATCCATATTATGCTTATATGATCGATAGAACGACAATTACTATACTTTTTACTCTTATTATTATCAATCTAACTCATATTATTAGCCATATTATGCTTATATGATCGATAGAACTACAATTACTATACTTATTACTCTTATTATTATCAATCGAACTCATATTATTAGCCATATTATGCTTATATGATCGATAGAACTACAATTACTATACTTATTAGTCTCATTATTATCAATCTAACTCACATTGTTAGCCATATTATGCTTATATGATCGATAAAACGACAATTACTATACTTATTACTCTTATTATTATCAATCTAACTCATATTATTTGCCATCTTATGCTTATATGATCGATATAACTACAATTACTATACTTATTAGTCTTATTATTATCAATCTAACTCACATTGTTAGCCATATTATGCTTATATGATCGATAGAACGACAATTACTATACTTATTACTCTTATTATTATCAATCTAACTCATATTATTAGCCATATTATGCTTATATGATCGATAGAGCCACCATTACTATACTTATTACTCTTATTATTATCAATCGAACTCATATTATTAGCCATACTATGCTTATATGATCGACAGAACGACAATTACTATACTTATTGCACTCACTATTATCAATCTAACTCATATTATTAGCCATACTATGCTTATATGATCGATAGAACGACAATTACTATACTTATTACTCTTATTATTATCAATCTAACTCATATTATTAGCCATACTATGCTTTTATGATCGATAGAACGACAATTACTATACTTATTAGCCTTATTATTATCAATCTAACTCATATTATTAGCCATATTATGCTTATATGATCGATAGAACGACAATTACTATACTTATTACTCTTATTATTATCAATCGAACTCATATTATTAGCCATTCTATGCTTATATGATCGACAGAACGACAATTACTATACTGACTACACTCACTATTATCAATCTAACTCATATTATTAACCATATTATGCAGATATGGTCGATAGAACGACAATTACTATACTTATTACTCTTATTATTATCAATCTGACTCATATTATTAGCCATATTATGCTTATATGACCGATAGAACGACAATTACTATACCTATTAGTCTTATTATTATCAATCTAACTCATATTATTAGCCATATTATGATTATATGATCGATAGAACGACAATTACTATACTTATTGCACTCACTATTATCAATCTAACTCATATTATTAGCCATACTATGCTTATATGATCGACAGGACGAGAATTACTATACTTATTACACTCACTATTATCAATCTAACTCATATTATTAGCCATATTATGCTTATATGATCGATAGAACTACAATTACTATACTTATTACTCTTATTATTATCAATCTAACTCATATTATTAGCCATATTATGCTTATATGATCGATAGAACGACAATTACTATACTTTTTACTCTTATTATTATCAATCTAACTCATATTATTAGCCACATTATGCTTATATGATCGATAGAACGACAATTACTATACTCCTTAGTCTTATTATTATCAATCTAACTCACATTATTAGCCATATTATGCTTATATGATCGGTAGAACGATAATTACTATACTCATTACTCTTATTATTATCAATCTAACTCATATTATTAGCCATATTATGCTTATATGATCGATAGAACGCCAATTACTATACTTATTGCTCTTATTATTATCAATCTAACTCATATTATTAGCCACATTATGCTTATAGGATCGATAGAACTATAATTACTATACTCATTACTCTTATTATTATCAATCTAACTCATATTATTAGCCATATTATGCTTATATGATCGATAGAACTACAATTACTATACATATTACTCTTATTATTATCAATCGAAATCATATTATTAGCCATATTATGCTTATATGATCGATAGAACTACAATTACTATACTTATTAGTCTTATTATTATCAATCTAACTCACATTGTTAGCCATATTATGCTTATATGATCGGTAGAACGACAATTACTATACTTATTACTCTTATTATTATCAATCTAACTCATATTATTTGCCATCTTATGCTTATATGATCGATAGAACGAAAATTACTATACTCATTACTCTTATTATTATCAATCTAACTCATAATATTAGCCATATTATGCTTATATGATCGATAGAACTACAATTACTATACTTATTACTCTTATTATTATCAATCGAACTCATATTATTAGCCATACTATGCTTATATGATCGACAGAACGACAATTACTATACTTATTGCACTCACTATTATCAATCTAACTCATATTATTAGCCATACTATGCTTATAGGATCGATAGAACTACAATTACTATACTCATTACTCTTATTATTATCAATCTGACTCATATTATTAGACATATTATGCTTATATGATCGATAGAACGACAATTACTATACTTATTAGTCTTATTATTATCAATCTAACTCATATTATTAGCCATATTATGCTTATATGATCGATAGAACGACAACTACTATACTTTTTACTCTTATTATTATCAATCTAACTCATATTATTAACCATATTATGCAGATATGGTCGATAGAACGACAATTACTATACTTATTACTCTTATTATTATCAATCTGACTCATATTATTAGCCATATTATGCTTATATGATCGATAGAACGACAATTACTATACTTATTAGTCTTATTATTATCAATCTAACTCATATTATTAGCCATATTATGCTTATATGATCGATAGAACGACAATTACTATACTTTTTACTCTTATTATTATCAATTAAACTCATATTATTAGCCATATTATGCTTATATGATCGGTAGAACGATAATTACTATACTTATTACACTTATTATTATCAATCTAACTCATATTATTAGCCACATTATGCTTGTATGATCGGTGGAACGATAATTACTATACTTAATACTCTTATTATTATCAATCTAACTCATATTATTAGCCATATTATGCTTATATGATCGATAGAACTACAATTACTATACTTATTACTCTTATTATTATCAATCTAGCTCATATTATTAACCATATTATGCAGACATGATCGATAGAACTACAACTACTATACTCATTACTCTTATTATTATCAATCTAACTCATATTATTAGTCATATTATGCTTGTATGATCGGGAGAACGATAATTACTATACTTATTACTCTTATTATTATCAATCTAACTCATATTATTAGCCATATTATGCTTATAGGATCGATAGAACGACAATTGCTATACTCATTACTCTTATTATTATCAATCTAACTGATATTATTAGCCATATTATGCTTATGTGATCGATAGAACGGCAATTACTATACTTACTGCTCTTATTATTATCAATCTAACTCATATTATTAGCCATCTTATGCTTGTATGATCGGGAGAACGATAATTACTATACTTACTACTCTTATTATTATTCATCTAACTCATATTATTAATCATATTATGCTTATATGAGCAATGGAACTACAATTACTATACTTATTACACTCACTATTATCAATCTAACTCATATTATTAACCATATTATGCAGATATGGTCGATAGAACGACAATTACTATACTTATTACTCTTACTATTATCAATCTGACTCATATTATTATCCATATTATGCTTATATGATCGATAGAACGACAATTACTATACTTTTTACTCTTATTATTATCAATCTAACTCATATTATTTGCCATCTTATGCTTATATGATCGATAGAACGAAAATTACTATACTCATTACTCTTATTATTATCAATCTAACTCATATTATTAGCCATATTATGCTTATATGATCGATAGAGCTACCATTACTATACTTATTACTCTTATTATTATCAATCGAACTCATATTATTAGCCATACTATGCTTATATGATCGACAGAACGGCAATTACTATACTTATTGCACTCACTATTATCAATCTAACTCATATTATTAGCCATACTATGCTTATATGATCGATAGAACGACAATTACTATACTTATTACTCTTATTATTATCAATCTAACTCATATTATTAGCCATACTATGCTTTTATGATCGATAGAACGACAATTACTATACTTATTACTCTTATTATTATCAATCGAACTCATATTATTAGCCATTCTATGCTTATATGATCGACAGAACGACAATTACTATACTGACTACACTCACTATTATCAATCTAACTCATATTATTAACCATATTATGATTATATGATCGATAGAACGACAATTACTATACTTATTGCACTCACTATTATCAATCTAACTCATATTATTAGCCATACTATGCTTATATGATCGACAGGACGAGAATTACTATACTTATTACACTCACTATTATCAATCTAACTCATATTATTAGCCATATTATGCTTATATGATCGGTAGAACGATAATTACTATACTTATTACTCTTATTATTATCAATCTAACTCATATTATTAATCATATTATACTTATATGAGCAATAGAACTAAAATTACTATACTTATTACACTCGCTATTATCACTCTAACTCATATTATTAGCCATATTATGCTTATATGATCGATAGAACGACAATTACTATACTTTTTACTCTTATTACTATCAATCTAACTCATATTATTAGCAATATTATGCTTATATGATCGGTAGAACGATAATTAATATACTTATTACTCTTATTATTATCAATCTAACTCATATTATTAGCCATACTATGCTTTTATGATCGATAGAACGACAATTACTATACTTATTAGTCTTATTATTATCAATCTAACTCATATTATTAGCCATATTATGCTTATATGGTCGATAGAACGACAATTACTATACTTATTACTCTTATTATTATCAATCTGACTCATATTATTAGCCATATTATGCTTATATGATCGATAGAACGACAATTACTATACTTATTAGTCTTATTATTATCAATCTAACTCATATTATTAGCCATATTATGCTTATATGATCGATAGAACGACAATTACTATACTTTTTACTCTTATTATTATCAATTAAACTCATATTATTAGCCATATTATGCTTATATGATCGGTAGACCGATAATTACTATACTTATTACACTTATTATTATCAATCTAACTCATATTATTAGCCACATTATGCTTGTATGATCGGTGGAACGATAATTACTATACTTAATACTCTTATTATTATCAATCTAACTCATATTATTAGCCATATTATGCTCATATGATCGGTAGAACGATAATTACTATACTTATTACTCTTATTATTATCAATCTAACTCATATTATTAGCCTACTATGCTTATAGGATCGATAGAACGACAATTACTATACTCATTACTCTTATTATTATCAATCTAACTCATATTATTAGCCATATTATGCTTATGTGATGAATAGAACGACAATTACTATACTTATTACTCTTATTATTATCAATCTAACTCATATTATTAGCCATACTATGCTTATATGATCGATAGAACGACAATTACTATGCTCACTACTCTTATTATTATCAATCTAACTGATATTATTAGCCATATTATGCTTATGTGATCGATAGAACGGCAATTACTATACTTACTGCTCTTATTATTATCAATCTAACTCATATTATTAGCCATATTATGCTTATATGATCGATAGAACGACAATTACTATACTTTTTACTCTTATTATTATCAATCTAACTCATATTATTAGCCATATTATGCTTATATGATCGGTAGAACGATAATTACTGTACTTATTACACTTATTATTATCAATCTAACTCATATTATTAGCCACATTATGCTTATAGGATCGATAGAACTACAATTACAATACTCATTACTCTTATTATTATCAATCTAACTCATATTATTAGCCATATTATGCTTATACGATCGATAGAACTACAATTACTATACTTATTACTCTTATTATTATCAATCGAACCCATATTATTAGCCATATTATGCTTATATGATCGATAGAACTACAATTACTATACTTATTAGTCTTATTATTATCAATCTAACTCACATTGTTAGCCATATTATGCTTATATGATCGATAGAACGACAATTACTATACTTATTACTCTTATTATTATCAATCTAACTCATATTATTTGCCATCTTATGCTTATATGATCGATAGAACGAAAATTACTGTACTCATTACTCTTATTATTATCAATCTAACTCATATTATTAGCCATATTATGCTTATATGATCGATAGAACTACAATTACTATACTTATTACTCTTATTATTATCAATCGAACTCATATTATTAGCCATACTATGCTTATATGATCGACAGAACGACAATTACTATACTTATTGCACTCACTATTATCAATCTAACTCATATTATTAGCCATATTATGCTTATATGATCGATAGGACGACAATTACTATACTTTTTACTCTTATTATTATCAATCTAACTCATATTATTAGCCATATTATGCTTATATGATCGGTAGAACGATAATTACTGTACTTATTACACTTATTATTATCAATCTAACTCATATTATTAGCCACATTATGCTTATAGGATCGATAGAACTACAATTACAATACTCATTACTCTTATTATTATCAATCTAACTCATATTATTAGCCATATTATGCTTATACGATCGATAGAACTACAATTACTATACTTATTACTCTTATTATTATCAATCGAACCCATATTATTAGCCATATTATGCTTATATGATCGATAGAACTACAATTACTATACTTATTAGTCTTATTATTATCAATCTAACTCACATTGTTAGCCATATTATGCTTATATGATCGATAGAACGACAATTACTATACTTATTACTCTTATTATTATCAATCTAACTCATATTATTTGCCATCTTATGCTTATATGATCGATAGAACGAAAATTACTGTACTCATTACTCTTATTATTATCAATCTAACTCATATTATTAGCCATATTATGCTTATATGATCGATAGAACTACAATTACTATACTTATTACTCTTATTATTATCAATCGAACTCATACTATTAGCCATACTATGCTTATATGATCGACAGAACGACAATTACTATACTTATTGCACTCACTATTATCAATCTAACTCATATTATTAGCCATACTATGCTTATATGATCGATAGAACGACAATTACTATACTCCTTAGTCTTATTATTATTAATCTAACTCATATTATTAGCCATATTATGCTTATATGATCGGTAGAACGATAATTACTATCCTTATTACTCTTATTATTATCAATCTAACTCATATTATTAGCCATATTATGCTTATGTGATGAATAGAACGACAATTACTATACTTATTACTCTTATTATTATCAATCTAACTCATATTATTAGCCATACTATGCTTATATGATCGATAGAACGACAATTACTATGCTCACTACTCTTATTATTATCAATCTAACTCATATTATTAGCCACATTATGCTTATAGGATCGATAGAACTACAATTACAATACTCATTACTCTTATTATTATCAATCTAACTCATATTATTAGCCATATTATGCTTATACGATCGATAGAACTACAATTACTATACTTATTACTCTTATTATTAACAATCGAACTCATATTATTAGCCATATTATGCTTATGTGATGAATAGAACGACAATTACTGTACTCATTACTCTTATTATTATCAATCTAACTCACATTGTTAGCCATATTATGCTTATATGATCGATAGAACGACAATTACTATACTTATTACTCTTATTATTATCAATCTAACTCATATTATTTGCCATCTTATGCTTATATGATCGATAGAACGAAAATTACTGTACTCATTACTCTTATTATTATCAATCTAACTCATATTATTAGCCATATTATGCTTATATGATCGATAGAACTACAATTACTATACTTATTACTCTTATTATTATCAATCGAACTCATACTATTAGCCATACTATGCTTATATGATCGACAGAACGACAATTACTATACTTATTGCACTCACTATTATCAATCTAACTCATATTATTAGCCATACTATGCTTATATGATCGATAGAACGACAATTACTATACTCATTACTCTTATTATTATCAATCTAACTCATATTATTAGCCATATTATGCTTGTATGATCGGGAGAACGATAATTACTATACTTATTACTCTTATTATTATCAATCTAACTCATATTATTAATCATATTATGCTTATATGAGCAATAGAACTACAATTACTATACTTATTACACTCACTATTATCAATCTAACTCATATTATTAGCCATATTATGCTTATATGATCGATAGAACAACAATTACTATACTCCTTAGTCTTATTATTATCAATCTAACTCATATTATTAGCCATATTATGCTTATATGATCGGTAGAACGATAATTACTATCCTTATTACTCTTATTATTATCAATCTAACTCATATTATTAGCCATATTATGCTTATAGGATCGATAGAACGACAATTGCTATACTCATTACTCTTATTATTATCAATCTAACTCATATTATTAGCCATATTATGCTTATGTGATGAATAGAACGACAATTACTATACTTATTACTCTTATTATTATCAATCTAACACATATTGTGAGCACTACTATGATTATATGATCGATAGAACGACAATTACTATGCTCACTACTCTTATTATTATCAATCTAACTGATATTATTAGCCATATTATGCTTATGTGATCGATAGAACGGCAATTACTATACTTACTGCTCTTATTATTATCAATCTAACTCATATTATTAGCCATCTTATGCTTGTATGATCGGGAGAACGATAATTACTATACTTACTACTCTTATTATTATTCATCTAACTCATATTATTAATCATATTATGCTTATATGAGCAATGGAACTACAATTACTATACTTATTACACTCACTATTATCAATCTAACTCATATTATTAACCATATTATGCAGATATGGTCGATAGAACGACAATTACTATACTTATTACTCTTACTATTATCAATCTGACTCATATTATTATCCATATTATGCTTATATGATCGATAGAACGACAATTACTATACTTTTTACTCTTATTATTATCAATCTAACTCATATTATTAGCCATATTATGCTTATATGATCGATAGAACTACAATTACTATACTTATTACTCTTATTATTATCAATCGAACTCATATTATTAGCCATATTATGCTTATATGATCGATAGAACTACAATTACTATACTTATTAGTCTTATTATTATCAATCTAACTCACATTGTTAGCCATATTATGCTTATATGATCGATAAAACGACAATTACTATACTTATTACTCTTATTATTATCAATCTAACTCATATTATTTGCCATCTTATGCTTATATGATCGATAGAACTACAATTACTATACTTATTAGTCTTATTATTATCAATCTAACTCACATTGTTAGCCATATTATGCTTATATGATCGGTAGAACGACAATTACTATACTTATTACTCTTATTATTATCAATCTAACTCATATTATTTGCCATCTTATGCTTATATGATCGATAGAACGAAAATTACTATACTCATTACTCTTATTATTATCAATCTAACTCATATTATTAGCCATATTATGCTTATATGATCGATAGAACTACAATTACTATACTTATTACTCTTATTATTATCAATCGAACTCATATTATTAGCCATACTATGCTTATATGATCGACAGACCGACAATTACTATACTTATTGCACTCACTATTATCAATCTAACTCATATTATTAGCCATACTATGCTTATATGATCGACAGAACGACAATTACTATACTTATTACACTCGCTCATATCAATCTAACTCATATTATTAGCCATATTATGCTTATATGATCGGTAGAACGATAATTACTATACTTATTACTCTTATTATTATCAATCTAACTCATATTAATAATCATATTATACTTATATGAGCAATAGAACTAAAATTACTATACTTATTACACTCGCTATTATCATTCTAACTCATATTATTAGCCATATTATGCTTATATGATCGGTAGAACGATAATTACTATACTTATTACACTTATTATTATCAATCTAACTCATATTATTAGCCACATTATGCTTGTATGATCGGTGGAACGATAATTACTATTCTTTATACTCTTATTATTATCAATCTAACTCATATTATTAGCCACATTATGCTTATATGATCGATAGAACGACAATTACTATACTCCTTAGTCTTATTATTATCAATCTAACTCACATTATTAGCCATATTATGCTTATATGATCGGTAGAACGATAATTACTATACTTATTACTCTTATTATTATCAATCTAACTCATATTATTAGCCATATTATGCTTATATGATCGATAGAACGGCAATTACTATACTTATTGCTCTTATTATTATCAATCTAACTCATATTATTAGCCACATTATGCTTATAGGATCGATAGAACTACAATTACTATACTTATTAGTCTTATTATTATCAATCTAACTCATATTATTAGCCATATTATGCTTATATGGTCGATAGAACGACAATTACTATACTTATTACTCTTATTATTATCAATCTGACTCATATTATTAGCCATATTATGCTTATATGATCGATAGAACGACAATTACTATACTTATTAGTCTTATTATTATCAATCTAACTCATATTATTAGCCATATTATGCTTATATGATCGATAGAACGACAATTACTATACTTTTTACTCTTATTATTATCAATTAAACTCATATTATTAGCCATATTATGCTTATATGATCGGTAGACCGATAATTACTATACTTATTACACTTATTATTATCAATCTAACTCATATTATTAGCCACATTATGCTTGTATGATCGGTGGAACGATAATTACTATACTTAATACTCTTATTATTATCAATCTAACTCATATTATTAGCCATATTATGCTCATATGATCGGTAGAACGATAATTACTATACTTATTACTCTTATTATTATCAATCTAACTCATATTATTAGCCATACTATGCTTATAGGATCGATAGAACGACAATTACTATACTCATTACTCTTATTATTATCAATCTAACTCATATTATTAGCCATATTATGCTTATGTGATGAATAGAACGACAATTACTATACTTATTACTCTTATTATTATCAATCTAACTCATATTATTAGCCATACTATGCTTATATGATCGATAGAACGACAATTACTATGCTCACTACTCTTATTATTATCAATCTAACTGATATTATTAGCCATATTATGCTTATGTGATCGATAGAACGGCAATTACTATACTTACTGCTCTTATTATTATCAATCTAACTCATATTATTAGCCATATTATGCTTATATGATCGATAGAACGACAATTACTATACTTTTTACTCTTATTATTATCAATCTAACTCATATTATTAGCCATATTATGCTTATATGATCGGTAGAACGATAATTACTGTACTTATTACACTTATTATTATCAATCTAACTCATATTATTAGCCACATTATGCTTATAGGATCGATAGAACTACAATTACAATACTCATTACTCTTATTATTATCAATCTAACTCATATTATTAGCCATATTATGCTTATACGATCGATAGAACTACAATTACTATACTTATTACTCTTATTATTATCAATCGAACCCATATTATTAGCCATATTATGCTTATATGATCGATAGAACTACAATTACTATACTTATTAGTCTTATTATTATCAATCTAACTCACATTGTTAGCCATATTATGCTTATATGATCGATAGAACGACAATTACTATACTTATTACTCTTATTATTATCAATCTAACTCATATTATTTGCCATCTTATGCTTATATGATCGATAGAACGAAAATTACTGTACTCATTACTCTTATTATTATCAATCTAACTCATATTATTAGCCATATTATGCTTATATGATCGATAGAACTACAATTACTATACTTATTACTCTTATTATTATCAATCGAACTCATATTATTAGCCATACTATGCTTATATGATCGACAGAACGACAATTACTATACTTATTGCACTCACTATTATCAATCTAACTCATATTATTAGCCATACTATGCTTATATGATCGATAGAACGACAATTACTATACTCCTTAGTCTTATTATTATTAATCTAACTCATATTATTAGCCATATTATGCTTATATGATCGGTAGAACGATAATTACTATCCTTATTACTCTTATTATTATCAATCTAACTCATATTATTAGCCATATTATGCTTATGTGATGAATAGAACGACAATTACTATACTTATTACTCTTATTATTATCAATCTAACTCATATTATTAGCCATACTATGCTTATATGATCGATAGAACGACAATTACTATGCTCACTACTCTTATTATTATCAATCTAACTGATATTATTAGCCATATTATGCTTATGTGATCGATAGAACGGCAATTACTATACTTACTGCTCTTATTGTTATCAATCTAACTCATATTATTAGCCACATTATGCTTATAGGATCGATAGAACTACAATTACAATACTCATTACTCTTATTATTATCAATCTAACTCATATTATTAGCCATATTATGCTTATACGATCGATAGAACTACAATTACTATACTTATTACTCTTATTATTAACAATCGAACTCATATTATTAGCCATACTATGCTTATATGATCGACAGAACGACAATTACTATACTTATTGCACTCACTATTATCAATCTAACTCATATTATTAGCCACATTATGCTTGTATGATCGGTGGAACGATAATTACTATACTTAATACTCTTATTATTATCAATCTAACTCATATTATGAGTCATATTATGCTTATATGATCGATAGAACTACAATTACTATACTTATTACTCTTATTATTATCAATCTAGCTCATATTATTAACCATATTATGCAGACATGATCGATAGAACTACAACTACTATACTCATTACTCTTATTATTATCAATCTAACTCATATTATTAGCCATATTATGCTTGTATGATCGGGAGAACGATAATTACTATACTTATTACTCTTATTATTATCAATCTAACTCATATTATTAATCATATTATGCTTATATGAGCAATAGAACTACAATTACTATACTTATTACACTCACTATTATCAATCTAACTCATATTATTAGCCATATTATGCTTATATGATCGATAGAACAACAATTACTATACTCCTTAGTCTTATTATTATCAATCTAACTCATATTATTAGCCATATTATGCTTATATGATCGGTAGAACGATAATTACTATCCTTATTACTCTTATTATTATCAATCTAACTCATATTATTAGCCATATTATGCTTATAGGATCGATAGAACTACAATTACTATACTTATTACTCTTATTATTATCAATCGAAATCATATTATTAGCCATATTATGCTTATATGATCGATAGAACTACAATTACTATACTTATTAGTCTTATTATTATCAATCTAACTCACATTGTTATCCATATTATGCTTATATGATCGGTAGAACGACAATTACTATACTTATTAGTCTTATTATTATCAATCTAACTCATATTATTAGCCATATTATGATTATATGATCGATAGAACGACAATTACTATACTTTTTACTCTTATTATTATCAATCTAACTCATATTATTAACCATATTATGCAGATATGGTCGATAGAACGACAATTACTATACTTATTACTCTTATTATTATCAATCTGACTCATATTATTAGCCATATTATGCTTATATGATCGATAGAACGACAATTACTATACTTATTAGTCTTATTATTATCAATCTAACTCATATTATTAGCCATATTATGCTTATATGATCGATAGAACGACAATTACTATACTTATTAGTCTTATTATTATCAATCTAACTCATATTATTAGCCATATTATGATTATATGATCGATAGAACGACAATTACTATACTTTTTACTCTTATTATTATCAATCTAACTCATATTATTAACCATATTATGCAGATATGGTCGATAGAACGACAATTACTATACTTATTACTCTTATTATTATCAATCAAACTCATATTATTAGCCATACTATGCTTTTATGATCGATAGAACGACAATTACTATACTTATTAGTCTTATTATTATCAATCTAACTCATATTATTAACCATATTATGCAGATATGGTCGATAGAACGACAATTACTATACTTATTACTCTTATTATTATCAATCTGACTCATATTATTAGCCATATTATGCTTATATGATCGATAGAACGACAATTACTATACTTATTAGTCTTATTATTATCAATCTAACTCATATTATTAGCCATATTATGATTATATGATCGTTAGAACGACAATTACTATACTTTTTACTCTTATTATTATCAATCTAACTCATATTATTAACCATATTATGCAGATATGGTCGATAGAACGACAATTACTATACTTATTACTCTTATTATTATCAATCTGACTCATATTATTAGCCATATTATGCTTATATGATCGATAGAACGACAATTGCTATACTTTTTACTCTTATTATTTTCAATCTAACTCATATTATTAGGCATATTGTGCTTATATGATCGGTAGAACGATAATTACTATACTTATTACACTTATTATTATCAATCTAACTCATATTATTAGCCACATTATGCTTGTATGATCGGTCGAACGATAATTACTATACTTAATAATCTTATTATTATCAATCTAACTCATATTATTAATCATATTATACTTATATGATCGATAGAACTACAATTACTATACTTATTACTCTTATTATTATCAATCTAGCTCATATTATTAACCATATTATGCTTGTATGATCGGGAGAACGATAATTACTATACTTATTACTCTTATTATTATCAATCTAACTCATATTATTAGCCATATTATGCTTATATGATCGATAGAACTACAATTACTATACTTATTACTCTTATTATTATGAATCTAGCTCATATTATTAACCATATTATGCTTGTATGATCGGGAGAACGATAATTACTATACTTATTACTCTTATTATTATCAATCTAACTCATATTATTAATCATATTATGCTTATATGAGCAATGGAACTACAATTACTATACTTATTACACTCACTATTATGAATCTAACTCATATTATTAGCCATATTATGCTTATATAATCGATAGAACGACAATTACTATACTTTTTACTCTTATTATTATCAATCTAACTCATATTATTAGCCATATTATGCTTATATGATCGATAGAACGACAATTACTATACTTTTTACTCTTATTATTATCAATCTAACTCACATTATTAGCCATATTATGCTTATATGATCGGTAGAACGATAATTACTATACTTATTACTCTTATTATTATCAATCTAACTCATATTATTAGCCATATTATGCTTATATGATCGATAGAACGGCAATTACTATACTTATTGCTCTTATTATTATCAATCTAACTCATATTATTAGCCACATTATGCTTATAGGATCGATAGAACTAAAATTACTATACTCATTACTCTTATTATTATCAATCTAACTCATATTATTAGCCATATTATGCTTATATGATCGATAGAACTACAATTACTATACTTATTACTCTTATAATTATTAATCGAACTCACATTGTTAGCCATAATATGCTTATATGATCGATAGAACGACAATTACTATACTTATTACTCTTATTATTATCAATCTAACTCATATTATTTGCCATCTTATGCTTATATGATCGATAGAACGAAAATTACTATACTCATTACTCTTATTATTATCAATCTAACTCATATAATTAGCCATATTATGCTTATATGATCGATAGAACTACAATTACTATACTTATTACTCTTATTATTATCAATCGAACTCATATTATTAGCCATACTATGCTTATATGATCGACAGAACGACAATTACTATACTTATTGCACTCACTATTATCAATCTAACTCATATTATTAGCCATACTATGCTTATATGATCGACAGAACGACAATTACTATACTTATTACACTCACTATTATCAATCTAACTCATATTATTAGCCATATTATGCTTATATGATCGGTAGAACGATAATTACTATACTTATTACTCTTATTATTATCAATCTAACTCATATTATTAATCATATTATACTTATATGAGCAATAGAACTAAAATTACTATACTTATTACACTCGCTATTATCATTCTAACTCATATTATTAGCCATATTATGCTTATATGATCGATAGAACGACAATTACTATACTTTTTACTCTTATTATTATCAATCTAACTCATATTATTAGCCATATTATGCTTATATGATCGGTAGAACGATAATTAATATACTTATTAGTCTTATTATTATCAATCTCACTCATATTATTAGCCATATTATGCTTATATGATCGATAGAACGACAATTACAATACTTATTACTCTTATTATTATCAATCGAACTCATATTATTAGCCATTCTATGCTTATATGATCGACAGGACGGCAATTACTATACTGACTACACTCACTATTATCAATCTAACTCATATTATTAACCATATTATGCAGATATGGTCGATAGAACGACAATTACTATACTTATTACTCTTATTATTATCAATCTGACTCATATTATTAGCCATATTATGCTTATATGATCGATAGAACGACAATTACTATACTTATTAGTCTTATTATTATCAATCTAACTCATATTATTAGCCATATTATGATTATATGATCGATAGAACGACAATTACTATACTCTTTACTCTTATTATTATCAATCTAACTCATATTATTAATCATATTATGCAGATATGGTCGATAGAACGACAATTACTATACTTATTACTCTTATTATTATCAATCTGACTCATATTATTAGCCATATTATGCTTATATGATCGATAGAACGACAATTACTATAATTATTAGTCTTATTATTATCAATCCAACTCATATTATTAGCCATATTATGCTTATATGATCGATAGAACGACAATTACTATACTTTTTACTCTTATTATTATCAATTAAACTCATATTATTAGCCATATTATGCTTACATGATCGGTAGAACGATAATTACTATACTTATTACACTTATTATTATCAATCTAACTCACATTATTAGCCATATTATGCTTATATGATCGGTAGAACGATAATTACTATACTTATTACTCTTATTATTATCAATCTAACTCATATTATTAGCCATATTATGCTTATATGTTCGGTAGAACGATAATTACTATACTTATTGCTCTTATTATTATCAATCTAACTCATATTACTAGCCACATTATGCTTATAGGATCGATAGAACTAAAATTACTATACTCATTACTCTTATTATTATCAATCTAACTCATATTATTAGACATATTATGCTTACATGATCGATAGAACTACAATTACTATACTTATTACTCTTATTATTATCAATCTAACTCATATTATTAGCCATATTATGCTTATATGATCGGTAGAACGACAATTACTATACTCACTACTCTTATTATTATCAATCTAACTAATATTATTAGCCATATTATGCTTATGTGATCGATAGAACGACAATTACTATACTTTTTACTCTTATTATTTTCAATCTAACTCATATTATTAGCCATATTATGCTTATATGATCGATAGAACGACAATTACTATACTTTTTACTCTTATTATTTTCAATCTAACTCATATTATTAGCCATATTATGCTTATATGATCGGTAGAACGATAATTACTATACTTATTACACTTATTATTATCAATCTAACTCATATTATTAGCCACATTATGCTTGTATGATCGGTCGA
This sequence comes from Megachile rotundata, assembly GCF_050947335.1. Classification (NCBI taxonomy): domain Eukaryota; kingdom Metazoa; phylum Arthropoda; class Insecta; order Hymenoptera; family Megachilidae; genus Megachile; species Megachile rotundata. Next base: position 34,105 of record NW_027473838.1, read on the forward strand.
ACGACAATTACTATACTTAATAATCTTATTATTATCAATCTAACTCATATTATTAGCCATATTATGCTTATATGATCGATAGAACTACAATTGCTATACTTATTACTCTTATTATTATCAATCTAGCTCATATTATTAACCATATTATGCTTGTATGATCGGGAGAACGATAATTACTATACTTATTACTCTTATTATTATCAATCTAACTCATATTATTAATCATATTATGCTTATATGAGCAATGGAACTACAATTACTATACTTATTACACTCACTATTATCAATCTAACTCATATTATTAGCCATATTATGCTTATATAATCGATAGAACGACAATTACTATACTCCTTAGTCTTATTATTATCAATCTAACTCATATTATTAGCCATATTATGCTTATATGATCGATAGAACGACAATTACTATACCTTTTACTCTTATTATTATCAATCTAACTCATATTATTAGCCATATTATGCTTATATGATCGATAGAACGACAATTACTATACTTTTTACTCTTATTATTATCAATCTAACTCACATTATTAGCCATATTATGCTTATATGATCGGTAGAACGACAATTACTATACTTATTACTCTTATTATTATCAATCTAACTCATATTATTAGCCATATTATGCTTATATGATCGATAGAACGGCAATTACCATACTTATTGCTCTTATTATAATCAATCTAACTCATATTATTAGCCACATTATGCTTATATGATCGATAGAACTAAAATTACTATACTCATTACTCTTATTATTATCAATCGAACTCATATTATTAGCCATATTATGCTTATATGATCGATAGAACTACAATTACTATACTTATTACTCTTATTATTATCAATCGAACACACATTGTTAGCCATATTATGCTTATATGATCGATAGAACGACAATTACTATACTTATTACTCTTATTATTATCAATCTAACTCATATTATTTGCCATCTTATGCTTATATGATCGATAGAACGAAAATTACTATACTTAATACTCTTATTATTATCAATCTAACTCATATTATTAGCCATATTATTCTTATATGATCGATAGAACTACAATTACTATACTTATTACTCTTATTATTATCAATCTAGCTCATATTATTAACCATATTATGCAGACATGATCGATAGAACTACAACTACTATACTCATTACTCTTATTATTATCAATCTAACTCATATTATTAGCCATATTATGCTTGTACGATCGGGAGAACGATAATTACTATACTTATTACTCTTATTATTATCAATCTAACTCATATTATTAATCATATTATGCTTATATGAGCAATAGAACTACAATTACTATACTTATTACACGCACTATTATCAATCTAACTCATATTATTAGCCATATTATGCTTATATGATCGATAGAACGACAATTACTATACTCCTTAGTCTTATTATTATCAATCTAACTCATATTATTAGCGATATTATGCTTATATGATCGATAGAACGACAATTACTATACTTATTACACTTATTATTATCAATCTAACTCATATTATTAGCCACATTATGCTTGTATGATCGGTCGACTATAATTACTATACTTAATAATCTTATTATTATCAATCTAACTCATATTATTTGCCATCTTATGCTTGTATGATCGGGAGAACGATAATTACTATACTTATTACTCTTATTATTATCAATCTAACTCATATTATTAATCATATTATGCTTATATGAGCAATGGAACTACAATTACTATACTTATTACACTCACTATTATCAATCTAACTCATATTATTAGCCATATTATGCTTATATAATCGATAGAACGACAATTACTATACTTTTTACTCTTATTATTATCAATCTAACTCATATTATTAGCCATATTATGCTTATATGATCGATAGAACGACAATTACTATACTTTTTACTCTTATTATTATCAATCTAACTCACATTATTAGCCATATTATGCTTATATGATCGGTAGAACGATAATTACTATACTTATTACTCTTATTATTATCAATCTAACTCATATTATTAGCCATATTATGCTTATATGATCGATAGAACGGCAATTACTATACTTATTGCTCTTATTATTATCAATCTAACTCATATTATTAGCCACATTATGCTTATAGGATCGATAGAACTAAAATTACTATACTTATTACTCTTATTATTATCAATCGAACTCATATTATTAGCCATACTATGCTTATATGATCGACAGAACGACAATTACTATACTTATTGCACTCACTATTATCAATCTAACTCATATTATTAGCCATACTATGCTTATATGATCGACAGAACGACAATTACTATACTTATTACACTCACTATTATCAATCTAACTCATATTATTAGCCATATTACGCTTATATGATCGGTAGAACGATAATTACTATACTTATTACTCTTATTATTATCAATCTAACACATATTATTAATCATATTATACTTATATGAGCAATAGAACTAAAATTACTATACTTATTACACTCGCTATTATCATTCTAACTCATATTATTAGCCATATTATGCTTATATGATCGATAGAACGACAATTACTATACTTTTTACTCTTATTATTATCAATCTAACTCATATTATTAGCCATATTATGCTTATATGATCGGTAGAACGATAATTAATATACTTATTAGTCTTATTATTATCAATCTCACTCATATTATTAGCCATATTATGCTTATATGATCGATAGAACGACAATTACAATACTTATTACTCTTATTATTATCAATCGAACTCATATTATTAGCCATTCTATGCTTATATGATCGACAGGACGGCAATTACTATACTGACTACACTCACTATTATCAATCTAACTCATATTATTAACCATATTATGCAGATATGGTCGATAGAACGACAATTACTATACTTATTACTCTTATTATTATCAATCTGACTCATATTATTAGCCATATTATGCTTATATGATCGATAGAACGACAATTACTATACTTATTAGTCTTATTATTATCAATCTAACTCATATTATTAGCCATATTATGATTATATGATCGATAGAACGACAATTACTATACTCTTTACTCTTATTATTATCAATCTAACTCATATTATTAATCATATTATGCAGATATGGTCGATAGAACGACAATTACTATACTTATTACTCTTATTATTATCAATCTGACTCATATTATTAGCCATATTATGCTTATATGATCGATAGAACGACAATTACTATAATTATTAGTCTTATTATTATCAATCTAACTCATATTATTAGCCATATTATGCTTATATGATCGATAGAACGACAATTACTATACTTTTTACTCTTATTATTATCAATTAAACTCATATTATTAGCCATATTATGCTTACATGATCGGTAGAACGATAATTACTATACTTATTACACTTATTATTATCAATCTAACTCATATTATTAGCCACATTATGCTTGTATGATCGGTGGAACGATAATTACTATACTTAATACTCTTATTATTATCAATCTAACTCACATTATTAGCCATATTATGCTTATATGATCGGTAGAACGATAATTACTATACTTATTACTCTTATTATTATCAATCTAACTCATATTATTAGCCATATTATGCTTATATGTTCGGTAGAACGATAATTACTATACTTATTGCTCTTATTATTATCAATCTAACTCATATTACTAGCCACATTATGCTTATAGGATCGATAGAACTAAAATTACTATACTCATTACTCTTATTATTATCAATCTAACTCATATTATTAGACATATTATGCTTATATGATCGATAGAACGACAATTACTATACTTTTTACTCTTATTATTATCAATCTAACTCATATTATTAGCCATATTATGCTTATATGATCGGTAGAACGATAATTAATATACTTATTAGTCTTATTATTATCAATCTCACTCATATTATTAGCCATATTATGCTTATATGATCGATAGAACGACAATTACAATACTTATTACTCTTATTATTATCGATCGAACTCATATTATTAGCCATTCTATGCTTATATGATCGACAGGACGGCAATTACTATACTGACTACACTCACTATTATCAATCTAACTCATATTATTAACCATATTATGCAGATATGGTCGATAGAACGACAATTACTATACTTATTACTCTTATTATTATCAATCTGACTCATATTATTAGCCATATTATGCTTATATAATCGATAGAACGACAATTACTATACTCCTTAGTCTTATTATTATCAATCTAACTCATATTATTAGCCATATTATGCTTATATGATCGATAGAACGACAATTACTATACCTTTTACTCTTATTATTATCAATCTAACTCATATTATTAGCCATATTATGCTTATATGATCGATAGAACGACAATTACTATACTTTTTACTCTTATTATTATCAATCTAACTCATATTATTAGCCATATTATGCTTATATGATCGATAGAACGGCAATTACTATACTTATTGCTCTTATTATAATCAATCTAACTCATATTATTAGCCACATTATGCTTATAGGATCGATAGAACTAAAATTACTATACTCATTACTCTTATTATTATCAATCTAACTCATATTATTAGCCATATTATGCTTATATGATCGATAGAACTACAATTACTATACTTATTACTCTTATTATTATCAATCGAACACACATTGTTAGCCATATTATGCTTATATGATCGATAGAACGACAATTACTATACTTATTACTCTTATTATTATCAATCTAACTCATATTATTTGCCATCTTATACTTATATGATCGATAGAACGAAAATTACTATACTTAATACTCTTATTATTATCAATCTAACTCATATTATTAGCCATATTATGCTTATATGATCGATAGAACTACAATTACTATACTTATTACTCTTATTATTATCAATCTAGCTCATATTATTAACCATATTATGCAGACATGATCGATAGAACTACAACTACTATACTCATTACTCTTATTATTATCAATCTAACTCATATTATTAGCCATATTATGCTTGTACGATCGGGAGAACGATAATTACTATACTTATTACTCTTATTATTATCAATCTAACTCATATTATTAATCATATTATGCTTATATGAGCAATAGAACTACAATTACTATACTTATTACACTCACTATTATCAATCTAACTCATATTATTAGCCATATTATGCTTATATGATCGATAGAACGACAATTACTATACTCCTTAGTCTTATTATTATCAATCTAACTCATATTATTAGCGATATTATGCTTATATGATCGATAGAACGACAATTACTATACTTATTACACTTATTATTATCAATCCAACTCATATTATTAGCCACATTATGCTTGTATGATCGGTCGACTATAATTACTATACTTAATAATCTTATTATTATCAATCTAACTCATATTATTAGCCATATTATGCTTATATGATCGATAGAACTACAATTGCTATACTTATTACTCTTATTATTATCAATCTAGCTCATATTATTAACCATATTATGCTTGTATGATCGGGAGAACGATAATTACTATACTTATTACTCTTGTTATTATCAATCTAACTCATATTATTAATCATATTATGCTTATATGAGCAATGGAACTACAATTACTATACTTATTACACTCACTATTATCAATCTAACTCATATTATTAGCCATATTATGCTTATATAATCGATAGAACGACAATTACTATACTCCTTAGTCTTATTATTATCAATCTAACTCATATTATTAGCCATATTATGCTTATATGATCGATAGAACGACAATTACTATACCTTTTACTCTTATTATTATCAATCTAACTCATATTATTAGCCATATTATGCTTATATGATCGATAGAACGACAATTACTATACTTTTTACTCTTATTATTATCAATCTAACTCACATTAGTAGCCATATTATGCTTATATGATCGGTAGAACGATAATTACTATACTTATTACTCTTATTATTATCAATCTAACTCATATTATTAGCCATATTATGCTTATATGATCGATAGAACGGCAATTACTATACTTATTGCTCTTATTATAATCAATCTATCTCATATTATTAGCCACATTATGCTTATAGGATCGATAGAACTAAAATTACTATACTCATTACTCTTATTATTATCAATCTAACTCATATTATTAGCCATATTATGCTTATATGATCGATAGAACTACAATTACTATACTTATTACTCTTATTATTATCAATCGAACACACATTGTTAGCCATATTATGCTTATATGATCGATAGAACGACAATTACTATACTTATTACTCTTATTATTATCAATCTAACTCATATTATTTGCCATCTTATGCTTATATGATCGATAGAACGAAAATTACTATACTTAATACTCTTATTATTATCAATCTAACTCATATTATTAGCCATATTATGCCTATATGATCGATAGAACTACAATTACTATACTTATTACTCTTATTATTATCAATCTAACTCATATTATTAATCATATTATGCTTATATGAGCAATAGAACTACAATTACTATACTTATTACACTCACCATTATCAATCTAACTCATATTATTAGCCATATTATGCTTATATGATCGATAGAACTACAATTGCTATACTTATTACTCTTATTATTATCAATCTGACTCATATTATTAGCCACATTATGCTTATAGGATCGATAGAACTACAATTACTATACTCATTACTCTTATTATTATCAATCTAACTCATATTATTAGCCATATTATGCTTATATGATCGATAGAACTAAAATTACTATACTCATTACTCTTATTATTATCAATCTAACTCATATTATTAGCCATATTATGCTTATATGATCGATAGAACTACAATTACTATACTTATTACTCTTATTATTATCAATCGAACACACATTGTTAGCCATATTATGCTTATATGATCGATAGAACGACAATTACTATACTTATTACTCTTATTATTATCAATCTAACTCATATTATTTGCCATCTTATGCTTATATGATCGATAGAACGAAAATTACTATACTTAATACTCTTATTATTATCAATCTAACTCATATTATTAACCATATTATGCCTATATGATCGATAGAACTACAATTACTATACTTATTACTCTTATTATTATCAATCTAGCTCATATTATTAACCATATTATGCAGACATGATCGATAGAACTACAACTACTATACTCATTACTCTTATTATTATCAATCTAACTCATATTATTAGCCATATTATGCTTGTACGATCGGGAGAACGATAATTACTATACTTATTACTCTTATTATTATCAATCTAACTCATATTATTAATCATATTATGCTTATATGAGCAATAGAACTACAATTACTATACTTATTACACTCACCATTATCAATCTAACTCATATTATTAGCCATATTATGCTTATATGATCGATAGAACTACAATTGCTATACTTATTACTCTTATTATTATCAATCTGACTCATATTATTAGCCACATTATGCTTATAGGATCGATAGAACTACAATTACTATACTCATTACTCTTATTATTATCAATCTAACTCATATTAATAGCCATATTATGCTTATATGATCGATAGAACTACAATTACTATACTTATTACTCTTATTATTATCAATCGAACTCATATTATTAGCCATATTATGCTTATATGATCGATAGAACTACAATTACTATACTTATTAGTCTTATTATTATCAATCTAACTCACATTGTTAGCCATATTATGCTTATATGATCGATAGAACGACAATTACTATACTTATTACTCTTATTATTATCAATCTAACTCATATTATTTGCCATCTTATGCTTATATGATCGATAGAACGAAAATTACTATACACATTACTCTTATTATTATCAATCTAACTCATATTATTAGCCATACTATGCTTTTATGATCGATAGAACGACAATTACTATACTTATTAGTCTTATTATTATCAATCTAACTCATATTATTAACCATATTATGCAGATATGGTCGATAGAACGACAATTACTATACTTATTACTCTTATTATTATCAATCTGACTCATATTATTAGCCATATTATGCTTATATGATCGATAGAACGACAATTACTATACTTATTAGTCTTATTATTATCAATCTAACTCATATTATTAGCCATATTATGATTATATGATCGATAGAACGACAATTACTATACTTTTTACTCTTATTATTATCAATCTAACTCATATTATTAACCATATTATGCAGATATGGTCGATAGAACGACAATTACTATACTTATTACTCTTATTATTATCAATCTGACTCATATTATTAGATTAGCCACATTATGCTTATAGGATCGATAGAACTACAATTACTATACTCATTACTCTTATTATTATCAATCTAACTCATATTATTAGCCATATTATGCTTATATGATCGATAGAACTACAATTACTATACTTATTACTCTTATTATTATCAATCGAACTCATATTATTAGCCATATTATGCTTATATGATCGATAGAACTACAATTACTATACTTATTAGTCTTATTATTATCAGTCTAACTCACATTGTTAGCCATATTATGCTTATATGATCGATAGAACGACAATTACTATACTTATTACTCTTATTATTATCAATCTAACTCATATTATTTGCCATCTTATGCTTATATGATCGATAGAACGAAACTTACTATACACATTACTCTTATTATTATCAATCTAACTCATATTATTAGCCATACTATGCTTTTATGATCGATAGAACGACAATTACTATACTTATTAGTCTTATTATTATCAATCTAACTCATATTATTAGCCATATTATGATTATATGATCGATAGAACGACAATTACTATACTTTTTACTCTTATTATTATCAATCTAACTCATATTATTAACCATATTATGCAGATATGGTCGATAGAACGACAATTACTATACTTATTACTCTTATTATTATCAATCTGACTCATATTATTAGCCATATTATGCTTATATGATCGATAGAACGACAATTACTATACTTATTAGTCTTATTATTATCAATCTAACTCATATTATTAGCCATATTATGCTTATATGATCGATAGAACGACAATTACTATACTTTTTACTCTTATTATTATCAATTAAACTCATATTATTAGCCATATTATGCTTATATGATCGGTAGAATGATAATTACTATAAGTATTACACTTATTATTATCAATCTAACTCATATTATTAGCCACATTATGCTTGTATGATCGGTGGAACGATAATTACTATACTTAATACTCTTATTATTATCAATCTAACTCATATTATTAGCCATATTATGCTTATATGATCGATAGAACGACAATTACTATACTTATTAGTCTTATTATTATCAATCTAACTCATATTATTAGCCATATTATGCTTATATGATCGATAGAACGACAATTACTATACTTTTTACTCTTATTATTATCAATCTAACTCACATTATTAGCCATATTATGCTTATATGATCGGTAGAACGATAATTACTATTCTCATTACTCTTATTATTATCAATCTAACTCATATTATTAGCCATATTATGCTCATATGATCGATAGAACTACAATTACTATACTTATTACTCTTATTATTATCAATCGAACTCATATTATTAGCCATACTATGCTTATATGATCGACAGAACGACAATTACTATACTTATTGCACTCACTATTATCAATCTAACTCATATTATTAGCCATACTATGCTTATATGATCGACAGAACGACAATTACTATACTTATTACACTCACTATTATCAATCTAACTCATATTATTAGCCATATTATGCTTATATGATCGGTAGAACGATAATTACTATACTTATTACTCTTATTATTATCAATCTAACTCATATTATTAATCATATTATACTTATATGAGCAATAGAACTAAAATTACTATACTTATTACACTCGCTATTATCATTCTAACTCATATTATTAGCCATATTATGCTTATATGATCGATAGAACGACAATTACTATACTTTTTACTCTTATTATTATCAATCTAACTCATATTATTAGCCATATTATGCTTATATGATCGATAGAACGACAATTACTATACTCCTTAGTCTTATTATTATCAATCTAACTCATATTATTAGCGATATTATGCTTATATGATCGATAGAACGACAATTACTATACTTTTTACTCTTATTATTATCAATCTAACTCATATTATTAGTCATATTATGCTTATATGATCGGTAGAACGACAATTACTATACTCACTACTCTTATTATTATCAATCTAACTAATATTATTAGCCATATTATGCTTATGTGATCGATAGAACGACAATTACTATACTTATTACTCTTATTATTATCAGTCTAACTCATATTATTTGCCATATTATGCTTATATGCTCGATAGAACAACAATTACTATACTTATTTGTCTTATTATTATCAATCTAACTCATATTATTAGCCATATTATGCTTATATGATCGATAGAACGGCAATTGCTATACTTTTTACTCTTATTATTTTCAATCTAACTCATATTATTAGCGATATTATGCTTATATGATCGGTAGAACGATAATTACTATACTTATTACACTTATTATTATCAATCTAACTCATATTATTAGCCACATTATGCTTGTATGATCGGTCGAACGATAATTACTATACTTAATAATCTTATTATTATCAATCTAACTCATATTATTAGCCATATTATGCTTATATGATCGATAGAACGGCAATTACTATACTTATTGCTCTTATTATTATCAATCTAACTCATATTATTTGCCATCTTATGCTTATATGATCGATAGAACGAAAATTACTATACTCATTACTCTTATTATTATCAATCTAGCTCATATTATTAGCCATATTATGATTATATGATTGATAGAACTACAATTACTATACTGATTACTCTTATTATTATCAATCGAACTCATATTATTTGCCATCTTATGCTTATATGATCGATAGAACGAAAATTACTATACTTATTACTCTTATTATTATCAATCTAACTCATATTATTAATCATATTATACTTATATGAGCAATAGAACTAAAATTACTATACTTATTACACTCGCTATTATCATTCTAACTCATATTATTAGCCATATTATGCTTATATGATCGATAGAACGACAATTACTATACTTTTTACTCTTATTATTATCAATCTAACTCATATTATTAGCCATATTATGCTTATATGATCGATAGAACGACAATTACTATACTTTTTACTCTTATTATTATCAATCTAACTCACATTATTAGCCATATTATGCTTATATGATCGGTAGAACGATAATTACTATACTTATTACTCTTATTATTATCAATCTAACTCATATTATTAGCCATATTATGCTTATATGATCGGTAGAACGATAATTACTATACTTATTGCTCTTATTATTATCAATCTAACTCATATTATTAGCCACATTATGCTTATAGGATCGATAGAACTAAAATTACTATACTCATTACTCTTATTATTATCAATCTAACTCATATTATTAGCCATATTATGCTTACATGATCGATAGAACTACAATTACTATACTTATTACTCTTATTATTATCAATCTAACTCATATTATTAGCCATATTATGCTTATATGATCGGTAGAACGACAATTACTATACTCACTACTCTTATTATTATCAATCTAACTAATATTATTAGCCATATTATGCTAATGTGATCGATAGAACGACAATTACTATACTTATTACTCTTATTATTATCAGTCTAACTCATATTATTTGCCATATTATGCTTATATGCTCGATAGAACGACAATTACAATAATTATTTGTCTTATTATTATCAATCTAACTCATATTATTAGCCATATTATGCTTATATGATCGATAGAACGACAATTGCTATACTTTTTACTCTTATTATTTTCAATCTAACTCATATTATTAGCCATATTATGCTTATATGATCGGTAGAACGATAATTACTATACTTATTACTCTTATTATTATCAATCTAACTCATATTATTAATCATATTATACTTATATGAGCAATAGAACTAAAATTACTATACTTATTACACTCGCTATTATCATTCTAACTCATATTATTAGCCATATTATGCTTATATGATCGATAGAACGACAATTACTATACTTTTTACTCTTATTATTATCAATCTAACTCATATTATTAGCCATATTATGCTTATATGATCGATAGAACGACAAATACTATACTTTTTACTCTTATTATTATCAATCTAACTCACATTATTAGCCATATTATGCTTATATGATCGGTAGAACGATAATTACTATACTTATTACTCTTATTATTATCAATCTAACTCATATTATTAGCCATATTATGCTTTTATGATCGGTAGAACGATAATTACTATACTTATTGCTCTTATTATTATCAATCTAACTCATATTATTAGCCACATTATGCTTATAGGATCGATAGAACTAAAATTACTATACTCATTACTCTTATTATTATCAATCTAATTCATATTATTAGCCATATTATGCTTATATGATCGGTAGAACGATAATTACTATACTTATTACACTTATTATTATCAATCTAACTCATATTATTAGCCACATTATGCTTGTATGATCGGTCGAACGATAATTACTATACTTAATAATCTTATTATTATCAATCTAACTCATATTATTAGCCATATTATGCTTATATGATCGATAGAACGGCAATTACTATACTTATTGCTCTTATTATTATCAATCTAACTCATATTATTTGCCATCTTATGCTTATATGATCGATAGAACGAAAATTACTATACTCATTACTCTTATTATTATCAATCTAGCTCATATTATTAGCCATATTATGATTATATGATTGATAGAACTACAATTACTATACTGATTACTCTTATTATTATCAATCGAACTCATATTATTTGCCATCTTATGCTTATATGATCGATAGAACGAAAATTACTATACTTATTACTCTTATTATTATCAATCTAACTCATATTATTAATCATATTATACTTATATGAGCAATAGAACTAAAATTACTATACTTATTACACTCGCTATTATCATTCTAACTCATATTATTAGCCATATTATGCTTATATGATCGATAGAACGACAATTACTATACTTTTTACTCTTATTATTATCAATCTAACTCATATTATTAGCCATATTATGCTTATATGATCGATAGAACGACAATTACTATACTTTTTACTCTTATTATTATCAATCTAACTCACATTATTAGCCATATTATGCTTATATGATCGGTAGAACGATAATTACTATACTTATTACTCTTATTATTATCAATCTAACTCATATTATTAGCCATATTATGCTTATATGATCGGTAGAACGATAATTACTATACTTATTGCTCTTATTATTATCAATCTAACTCATATTATTAGCCACATTATGCTTATAGGATCGATAGAACTAAAATTACTATACTCATTACTCTTATTATTATCAATCTAACTCATATTATTAGCCATATTATGCTTACATGATCGATAGAACTACAATTACTATACTTATTACTCTTATTATTATCAATCTAACTCATATTATTAGCCATATTATGCTTATATGATCGGTAGAACGACAATTACTATACTCACTACTCTTATTATTATCAATCTAACTAATATTATTAGCCATATTATGCTAATGTGATCGATAGAACGACAATTACTATACTTATTACTCTTATTATTATCAGTCTAACTCATATTATTTGCCATATTATGCTTATATGCTCGATAGAACGACAATTACAATAATTATTTGTCTTATTATTATCAATCTAACTCATATTATTAGCCATATTATGCTTATATGATCGATAGAACGACAATTGCTATACTTTTTACTCTTATTATTTTCAATCTAACTCATATTATTAGCCATATTATGCTTATATGATCGGTAGAACGATAATTACTATACTTATTACTCTTATTATTATCAATCTAACTCATATTATTAATCATATTATACTTATATGAGCAATAGAACTAAAATTACTATACTTATTACACTCGCTATTATCATTCTAACTCATATTATTAGCCATATTATGCTTATATGATCGATAGAACGACAATTACTATACTTTTTACTCTTATTATTATCAATCTAACTCATATTATTAGCCATATTATGCTTATATGATCGATAGAACGACAAATACTATACTTTTTACTCTTATTATTATCAATCTAACTCACATTATTAGCCATATTATGCTTATATGATCGGTAGAACGATAATTACTATACTTATTACTCTTATTATTATCAATCTAACTCATATTATTAGCCATATTATGCTTTTATGATCGGTAGAACGATAATTACTATACTTATTGCTCTTATTATTATCAATCTAACTCATATTATTAGCCACATTATGCTTATAGGATCGATAGAACTAAAATTACTATACTCATTACTCTTATTATTATCAATCTAATTCATATTATTAGCCATATTATGCTTACATGATCGATAGAACTACAATTACTATACTTATTACTCTTATTATTATCAATCTAACTCATATTATTAGCCATATTATGCTTATATGATCGGTAGAACGACAATTACTATACTCACTACTCTTATTATTATCAATCTAACTAATATTATTAGCCATATTATGCTTATGTGATCGATAGAACGACAATTACTATACTTATTACTCTTATTATTATCAGTCTAACTCATATTATTTGCCATATTATGCTTATATGCTCGATAGAACGACAATTACAATAATTATTTGTCTTATTATTATCAATCTAACTCATATTATTAGCCATATTATGCTTATATGATCGATAGAACTACAATTGCTATACTTATTACTCTTATTATTATCAATCTAGCTCATATTATTAACCATATTATGCTTGTATGATCGGGAGAACGATAATTACTATACTTATTACTCTTATTATTATCAATCTAACTCATATTATTAATCATATTATGCTTATATGAGCAATGGAACTACAATTACTATACTTATTACACTCACTATTATCAATCTAACTCATATTATTAGCCATATTATGCTTATATAATCGATAGAACGACAATTACTATACTCCTTAGTCTTATTATTATGAATCTAACTCATATTATTAGACATATTATGCTTATATGATCGATAGAACGGCAATTACTATACTTATTGCTCTTATTATAATCAATCTAACTCATATTATTAGCCACATTATGCTTATAGGATCGATAGAACTAAAATTACTATACTCATTACTCTTATTATTATCAATCTAACTCATATTATTAGCCATATTATGCTTATATGATCGATAGAACTACAATTACTATACTTATTACTCTTATTATTATCAATCGAACACACATTGTTAGCCATATTATGCTTATATGATCGATAGAACGACAATTACTATACTTATTACTCTTATTATTATCAATCTAACTCATATTATTTGCCATCTTATGCTTATATGATCGATAGAACGAAAATTACTATACTCATTACTCTTATTATCAATCTAACTCATATTATTAGCCATATTATGCTTATATGATCGATAGAACTACAATTACTATACTTATGACTCTTATTATTATCAATCGAACTCATATTATTAGCCATACTATGCTTTATGATCGACAGAACGACAATTACTATACTTATTGCACTCACTATTATCAATCTAACTCATATTATTAGCCATACTATGCTTATATGATCGACAGAACGACAATTACTATACTTATTACTCTTATTATTATCAGTCTAACTCATATTATTTGCCATATTATGCTTATATGCTCGATAGAACGACAATTACAATACTTATTTGTCTTATTATTATCAATATAACTCATATTATTAGCCATATTATGCTGATATGATCGATAGAACGACAATTGCTATACTTTTTACTCTTATTATTATCAATCTAACTCACATTATTAGCCATATTATGCTTATATGATCGGTAGAACGATAATTACTATACTTATTACTCTTATTATTATCAATCTAACTCATATTATTTGCCATCTCATGCTTATATGATCGATAGAACGAAAATTACTATACTCATTACTCTTATTATTATCAATCTAACTCATATTATTAGACATATTATGATTATATGATCGATAGAACTACAATTACTATACTTATTACTCTTATTATTATCAATCGAACTCATATTATTAGCCATACTATGCTTATATGATCGACAGAACGACAATTACTATACTTATTACTCTTATTATTATCAATCGAACTCACATTGTTAGCCATATTATGCTTATATGATCGATAGAACGACAATTACTATACTTATTACTCTTATTATTATCAATCTAACTCATATTATTTGCCATCTTATGCTTATATGATCGATAGAACGAAAATTACTATACTCATTACTCTTATTATTATCAATCTGACTCATATTATTAGCCATATTATGATTATATGATCGATAGAACTACAATTACTATACTTATTACTCTTATTATTATCAATCGAACTCATATTATTAGCCATACTATGCTTATATGATCGACAGAACGACAATTACTATACTTATTGCACTCACTATTATCAATCTAACTCATATTATTAGCCATACTATGCTTATATGATCGACAGAACGACAAATACTATACTTATTACACTCACTATTATCAATCTAACTCATATTATTAGCCATATTATGCTTATATGATCGGTAGAACGATAATTACTATACTTATTACTCTTATTATTATCAATCTAACTCATATTATTAATCATATTATACTTATATGAGCAATAGAACTAAAATTACTATACTTATTACACTCGCTATTATCATTCTAACTCATATTATTAGCCATATTATGCTTATATGATCGATAGAACGACAATTACTATACTTTTTACTCTTATTATTATCAATCTAACTCATATTATTAGCCATATTATGCTTATATGATCGATAGAACGGCAATTACTATACTTATTGCTCTTATTATAATCAATCTAACTCATATTATTAGCCACATTATGCTTATAGGATCGATAGAACTAAAATTACTATACTCATTACTCTTATTATTATCAATCTAACTCATATTATTAGCCATATTATGCTTATATGATCGATAGAACTACAATTACTATACTTATTACTCTTATTATTATCAATCGAACACACATTGTTAGCCATATTATGCTTATATGATCGATAGAACGACAATTACTATACTTATTACTCTTATTATTATCAATCTAACTCATATTATTTGCCATCTTATACTTATATGATCGATAGAACGAAAATTACTATACTTAATACTCTTATTATTATCAATCTAACTCATATTATTAGCCATATTATGCTTATATGATCGATAGAACTACAATTACTATACTTATTACTCTTATTATTATCAATCTAGCTCATATTATAACCATATTATGCAGACATGATCGATAGAACTACAACTACTATACTCATTACTCTTATTATTATCAATCTAACTCATATTATTAGCCATATTATGCTTGTACGATCGGGAGAACGATAATTACTATACTTATTACTCTTATTATTATCAATCTAACTCATATTATTAATCATATTATGCTTATATGAGCAATAGAACTACAATTACTATACTTATTACACTCACTATTATCAATCTAACTCATATTATTAGCCATATTATGCTTATATGATCGATAGAACGACAATTACTATACTCCTTAGTCTTATTATTATCAATCTAACTCATATTATTAGCGATATTATGCTTATATGATCGATAGAACGACAATTACTATACTTATTACACTTATTATTATCAATCTAACTCATATTATTAGCCACATTATGCTTGTATGATCGGTCGACTATAATTACTATACTTAATAATCTTATTATTATCAATCTAACTCATATTATTAGCCATATTATGCTTATATGATCGATAGAACTACAATTGCTATACTTATTACTCTTATTATTATCAATCTAGCTCATATTATTAACCATATTATGCTTGTATGATCGGGAGAACGATAATTACTATACTTATTACTCTTGTTATTATCAATCTAACTCATATTATTAATCATATTATGCTTATATGAGCAATGGAACTACAATTACTATACTTATTACACTCACTATTATCAATCTAACTCATATTATTAGCCATATTATGCTTATATGATCGGTAGAACGATAATTACTATACTTATTACTCTTATTATTATCAATCTAACTCATATTATTAATCATATTATACTTATATGAGCAATAGAACTAAAATTACTATACTTATTACACTCGCTATTATCATTCTAACTCATATTATTAGCCATATTATGCTTATATGATCGATAGAACGACAATTACTATACTTTTTACTCTTATTATTATCAATCTAACTCATATTATTAGCCATATTATGCTTATATGATCGATAGAACGGCAATTACTATACTTATTGCTCTTATTATAATCAATCTAACTCATATTATTAGCCACATTATGCTTATAGGATCGATAGAACTAAAATTACTATACTCATTACT
This sequence comes from Megachile rotundata, assembly GCF_050947335.1. Taxonomy (NCBI): domain Eukaryota; kingdom Metazoa; phylum Arthropoda; class Insecta; order Hymenoptera; family Megachilidae; genus Megachile; species Megachile rotundata. The sequence continues at coordinate 52,801 of NW_027473838.1, forward strand.
CTTATTATTATCAATCTAACTCATATTATTAGCCATATTATGCTTATATGATCGATAGAACTACAATTACTATACTTATTACTCTTATTATTATCAATCGAACACACATTGTTAGCCATATTATGCTTATATGATCGATAGAACGACAATTACTATACTTATTACTCTTATTATTATCAATCTAACTCATATTATTTGCCATCTTATACTTATATGATCGATAGAACGAAAATTACTATACTTAATACTCTTATTATTATCAATCTAACTCATATTATTAGCCATATTATGCTTATATGATCGATAGAACTACAATTACTATACTTATTACTCTTATTATTATCAATCTAGCTCATATTATTAACCATATTATGCAGACATGATCGATAGAACTACAACTACTATACTCATTACTCTTATTATTATCAATCTAACTCATATTATTAGCCATATTATGCTTGTACGATCGGGAGAACGATAATTACTATACTTATTACTCTTATTATTATCAATCTAACTCATATTATTAATCATATTATGCTTATATGAGCAATAGAACTACAATTACTATACTTATTACACTCACTATTATCAATCTAACTCATATTATTAGCCATATTATGCTTATATGATCGATAGAACGACAATTACTATACTCCTTAGTCTTATTATTATCAATCTAACTCATATTATTAGCGATATTATGCTTATATGATCGATAGAACGACAATTACTATACTTATTACACTTATTATTATCAATCTAACTCATATTATTAGCCACATTATGCTTGTATGATCGGTCGACTATAATTACTATACTTAATAATCTTATTATTATCAATCTAACTCATATTATTAGCCATATTATGCTTATATGATCGATAGAACTACAATTGCTATACTTATTACTCTTATTATTATCAATCTAGCTCATATTATTAACCATATTATGCTTGTATGATCGGGAGAACGATAATTACTATACTTATTACTCTTGTTATTATCAATCTAACTCATATTATTAATCATATTATGCTTATATGAGCAATGGAACTACAATTACTATACTTATTACACTCACTATTATCAATCTAACTCATATTATTAGCCATATTATGCTTATATAATCGATAGAACGACAATTACTATACTCCTTAGTCTTATTATTATCAATCTAACTCATATTATTAGCCATATTATGCTTATATGATCGATAGAACGACAATTACTATACCTTTTACTCTTATTATTATCAATCTAACTCATATTATTAGCCATATTATGCTTATATGATCGATAGAACGACAATTACTATACTTTTTACTCTTATTATTATCAATCTAACTCACATTAGTAGCCATATTATGCTTATATGATCGGTAGAACGATAATTACTATACTTATTACTCTTAATATTATCAATCTAACTCATATTATTAGCCATATTATGCTTATATGATCGATAGAACGGCAATTACTATACTTATTGCTCTTATTATAATCAATCTAACTCATATTATTAGCCACATTATGCTTATAGGATCGATAGAACTAAAATTACTATACTCATTACTCTTATTATTATCGATCTAACTCATATTATTAGCCATATTATGCTTATATGATCGATAGAACTACAATTACTATACTTATATTCTTATTATTATCAATCGAACACACATTGTTAGCCATATTATGCTTATATGATCGATAGAACGACAATTACTATACTTATTACTCTTATTATTATCAATCTAACTCATATTATTTGCCATCTTATGCTTATATGATCGATAGAACGAAAATTACTATACTTAATACTCTTATTATTATCAATCTAACTCATATTATTAGCCATATTATGCCTATATGATCGATAGAACTACAATTACTATACTTATTACTCTTATTATTATCAATCTAACTCATATTATTAATCATATTATGCTTATATGAGCAATAGAACTACAATTACTATACTTATTACACTCACCATTATCAATCTAACTCATATTATTAGCCATATTATGCTTATATGATCGATAGAACTACAATTGCTATACTTATTACTCTTATTATTATCAATCTGACTCATATTATTAGCCACATTATGCTTATAGGATCGATAGAACTACAATTACTATACTCATTACTCTTATTATTATCAATCTAACTCATATTATTAGCCATATTATGCTTATATGATCGATAGAACTACAATTACTATACTTATTACTCTTATTATTATCAATCGAACTCATATTATTAGCCATATTATGCTTATATGATCGATAGAACTACAATTACTATACTTATTAGTCTTATTATTATCAATCTAACTCACATTGTTAGCCATATTATGCTTATATGATCGATAGAACGACAATTACTATACTTATTACTCTTATTATTATCAATCTAACTCATATTATTTGCCATCTTATGCTTATATGATCGATAGAACGAAAATTACTATACACATTACTCTTATTATTATCAATCTAACTCATATTATTAGCCATACTATGCTTTTATGATCGATAGAACGGCAATTACTATACTTATTAGTCTTATTATTATCAATCTAACTCATATTATTAACCATATTATGCAGATATGGTCGATAGAACGACAATTACTATACTTATTACTCTTATTATTATCAATCTGACTCATATTATTAGCCATATTATGCTTATATGATCGATAGAACGACAATTACTATACTTATTAGTCTTATTATTATCAATCTAACTCATATTATTAGCCATATTATGATTATATGATCGATAGAACGACAATTACTATACTTTTTACTCTTATTATTATCAATCTAACTCATATTATTAACCATATTATGCAGATATGGTCGATAGAACGACAATTACTATACTTATTACTCTTATTATTATCAATCTGACTCATATTATTAGCCACATTATGCTTATAGGATCGATAGAACTACAATTACTATACTCATTACTCTTATTATTATCAATCTAACTCATATTATTAGCCATATTATGCTTATATGATCGATAGAACTACAATTACTATACTTATTACTCTTATTATTATCAATCGAACTCATATTATTAGCCATATTATGCTTATATGATCGATAGAGCTACAATTACTATACTTATTAGTCTTATTATTATCAGTCTAACTCACATTGTTAGCCATATTATGCTTATATGATCGATAGAACGACAATTACTATACTTATTACTCTTATTATTATCAATCTAACTCATATTATTTGCCATCTTATGCTTATATGATCGATAGAACGAAACTTACTATACACATTACTCTTATTATTATCAATCTAACTCATATTATTAGCCATACTATGCTTTTATGATCGATAGAACGACAATTACTATACTTATTAGTCTTATTATTATCAATCTAACTCATATTATTAACCATATTATGCAGATATGGTCGATAGAACGACAATTACTATACTTATTACTCTTATTATTATCAATCTGACTCATATTATTAGCCATATTATGCTTATATGATCGATAGAACGACAATTACTATACTTATTAGTCTTATTATTATCAATCTAACTCATATTATTAGCCATATTATGATTATATGATCGATAGAACGACAATTACTATACTTTTTACTCTTATTATTATCAATCTAACTCACATTATTAGCCATATTATGCTTATATGATCGGTAGAACGATAATTACTATACTTATTACTCTTATTATTATCAATCTAACTCATATTATTAGCCATATTATGCTTATATGATCGATAGAACGGCAATTACTATACTTATTGCTCTTATTATAATCAATCTAACTCATATTATTAGCCACATTATGCTTATAGGATCGATAGAACTAAAATTACTATACTCATTACTCTTATTATTATCAATCTAACTCATATTATTAGCCATATTATGCTTATATGATCGATAGAACTACAATTACTATACTTATTACTCTTATTATTATCAATCGAACACACATTGTTAGCCATATTATGCTTATATGATCGATAGAACGACAATTACTATACTTATTACTCTTATTATTATCAATCTAACTCATATTATTTGCCATCTTATGCTTATATGATCGATAGAACGAAAATTACTATACTTAATACTCTTATTATTATCAATCTAACTCATATTATTAACCATATTATGCCTATATGATCGATAGAACTACAATTACTATACTTATTACTCTTATTATTATCAATCTAGCTCATATTATTAACCATATTATGCAGACATGATCGATAGAACTACAACTACTATACTCATTACTCTTATTATTATCAATCTAACTCATATTATTAGCCATATTATGCTTGTACGATCGGGAGAACGATAATTACTATACTTATTACTCTTATTATTATCAATCTAACTCATATTATTAATCATATTATGCTTATATGAGCAATAGAACTACAATTACTATACTTATTACACTCACCATTATCAATCTAACTCATATTATTAGCCATATTATGCTTATATGATCGATAGAACTACAATTGCTATACTTATTACTCTTATTATTATCAATCTGACTCATATTATTAGCCACATTATGCTTATAGGATCGATAGAACTACAATTACTATACTCATTACTCTTATTATTATCAATCTAACTCATATTATTAGCCATATTATGCTTATATGATCGATAGAACTACAATTACTATACTTATTACTCTTATTATTATCAATCGAACTCATATTATTAGCCATATTATGCTTATATGATCGATAGAACTACAATTACTATACTTATTAGTCTTATTATTATCAATCTAACTCACATTGTTAGCCATATTATGCTTATATGATCGATAGAACGACAATTACTATACTTATTACTCTTATTATTATCAATCTAACTCATATTATTTGCCATCTTATGCTTATATGATCGATAGAACGAAAATTACTATACACATTACTCTTATTATTATCAATCTAACTCATATTATTAGCCATACTATGCTTTTATGATCGATAGAACGACAATTACTATACTTATTAGTCTTATTATTATCAATCTAACTCATATTATTAACCATATTATGCAGATATGGTCGATAGAACGACAATTACTATACTTATTACTCTTATTATTATCAATCTGACTCATATTATTAGCCATATTATGCTTATATGATCGATAGAACGACAATTACTATACTTATTAGTCTTATTATTATCAATCTAACTCATATTATTAGCCATATTATGATTATATGATCGATAGAACGACAATTACTATACTTTTTACTCTTATTATTATCAATCTAACTCATATTATTAACCATATTATGCAGATATGGTCGATAGAACGACAATTACTATACTTATTACTCTTATTATTATCAATCTGACTCATATTATTAGCCACATTATGCTTATAGGATCGATAGAACTACAATTACTATACTCATTACTCTTATTATTATCAATCTAACTCATATTATTAGCCATATTATGCTTATATGATCGATAGAACTACAATTACTATACTTATTACTCTTATTATTATCAATCGAACTCATATTATTAGCCATATTATGCTTATATGATCGATAGAACTACAATTACTATACTTATTAGTCTTATTATTATCAGTCTAACTCACATTGTTAGCCATATTATGCTTATATGATCGATAGAACGACAATTACTATACTTATTACTCTTATTATTATCAATCTAACTCATATTATTTGCCATCTTATGCTTATATGATCGATAGAACGAAACTTACTATACACATTACTCTTATTATTATCAATCTAACTCATATTATTAGCCATACTATGCTTTTATGATCGATAGAACGACAATTACTATACTTATTAGTCTTATTATTATCAATCTAACTCATATTATTAACCATATTATGCAGATATGGTCGATAGAACGACAATTACTATACTTATTACTCTTATTATTATCAATCTGACTCATATTATTAGCCATATTATGCTTATATGATCGATAGAACGACAATTACTATACTTATTAGTCTTATTATTATCAATCTAACTCATATTATTAGCCATATTATGATTATATGATCGATAGAACGACAATTACTATACTTTTTACTCTTATTATTATCAATCTAACTCATATTATTAACCATATTATGCAGATATGGTCGATAGAACGACAATTACTATACTTATTACTCTTATTATTATCAATCTGACTCATATTATTAGCCATATTATGCTTATATGATCGATAGAACGACAATTACTATACTTATTAGTCTTATTATTATCAATCTAACTCATATTATTAGCCATATTATGCTTATATGATCGATAGAACGACAATTACTATACTTTTTACTCTTATTATTATCAATTAAACTCATATTATTAGCCATATTATGCTTATATGATCGGTAGAATGATAATTACTATACGTATTACACTTATTATTATCAATCTAACTCATATTATTAGCCACATTATGCTTGTATGATCGGTGGAACGATAATTACTATACTTAATACTCTTATTATTATCAATCTAACTCATATTATTAGCCATATTATGCTTATATGATCGATAGAACTACAATTACTATACTTATTACTCTTATTATTATCAATCTAGCTCATATTATTAACCATATTATGCTTGTATGATCGGGAGAACGATAATTACTATACTTATTACTCTTATTATTATCAATCTAACTCATATTATTAATCATATTATACTTATATGAGCAATAGAACTAAAATTACTATACTTATTACACTCGCTATTATCATTCTAACTCATATTATTAGCCATATTATGCTTATATGATCGATAGAACGACAATTACTATACTTTTTACTCTTATTATTATCAATCTAACTCATATTATTAGCCATATTATGCTTATATGATCGGTAGAACGATAATTAATATACTTATTAGTCTTATTATTATCAATCTCGCTCATATTATTAGCCATATTATGCTTATATGATCGATAGAACGACAATTACAATACTTATTACTCTTATTATTATCAATCGAACTCATATTATTAGCCATTCTATGCTTATATGATCGACAGGACGGCAATTACTATACTGACTACACTCACTATTATCAATCCAACTCATATTATTAACCATATTATGCAGATATGGTCGATAGAACGACAATTACTATACTTATTACTCTTATTATTATCAATCTGACGCATATTATTAGCCATATTATGCTTATATGATCGATAGAACGACAATTACTATACTCCTTAGTCTTATTATTATCAATCTAACTCATATTATTAGCGATATTATGCTTATATGATCGATAGAACGACAATTACTATACTTTTTACTCTTATTATTATCAATCTAACTCATATTATTAGTCATATTATGCTTATATGATCGGTAGAACGATAATTACTATACTTATTGCTCTTATTATTATCAATCTAACTCATATTATTAGCCACATTATGCTTATAGGATCGATAGAACTAAAATTACTATACTCATTACTCTTATTATTATCAATCTAACTCATATTATTAGCCATATTATGCTTATATGATCGGTAGAACGACAATTACTATACTCACTACTCTTATTATTATCAATCTAACTAATATTATTAGCCATATTATGCTTATGTGATCGATAGAACGACAATTACTATACTTATTACTCTTATTATTATCAGACTAACTCATATTATTTGCCATATTATGCTTATATGCTCGATAGAACGACAATTACAATACTTATTTGTCTTATTATTATCAATCTAACTCATATTATTAGCCACATCATGCTTGTATGATCGGTCGACTATAATTACTATACTTAATAATCTTATTATTATCAATCTAACTCATATTATTAGCCATATTATGCTTATATGATCGATAGAACTACAATTGCTATACTTAGTACTCTTATTATTATCAATCTAGCTCATATTATTAACCATATTATGCTTGTATGATCGGGAGAACGATAATTACTATACTTATTACTCTTATTATTATCAATCTAACTCATATTATTAGCCATATTATGCTTATATGATCGATAGAACGGCAATTACTATACTTATTGCTCTTATTATAATCAATCTAACTCATATTATTAGCCACATTATGCTTATAGGATCGATACAACTAAAATTACTATACTCATTACTCTTATTATTATCAATCTAACTCATATTATTAGCCATATTATGCTTATATGATCGATAGAACCACAATTACTATACTTATTACTCTTATTATTATCAATCTAACTCATATTATTTGCCATCTTATGCTTATATGATCGATAGAACGAAAATTACTATACTCATTACTCTTATTATCAATCTAACACATATTATTAGCCATATTATGCTTATATGATCGATAGAACTACAATTACTATACTTATGACTCTTATTATTATCAATCGAACTCATATTATTAGCCATACTATGCTTTATGATCGACAGCACGACAATTACTATACTTATTGCACTCACTATTATCAATCTAACTCATATTATTAGCCATACTATGCTTATATGATCGACAGAACGACAATTACTATACTTATTACTCTTATTATTATCAGTCTAACTCATATTATTTGCCATATTATGCTTATATGCTCGATAGAACGACAATTACAATACTTATTTGTCTTATTATTATCAATATAACTCATATTATTAGCCATATTATGCTGTAATGATCGATAGAACGACAATTGCTATACTTTTTACTCTTATTATTTTCAATCTAACTCATATTATTAGCCATATTATGCTTATATGATCGGTAGAACGGTAATTACTATACTTATTACACTTATTATTATCACTCTAACTCATATTATTAGCCATATTATGCTTATATGATCGGTAGAACGATAATTACTATACTTATTACTCTTATTATTATCAATCTAACTCATATTATTAATCATATTATACTTATATGAGCAATAGAACTAAAATTACTATACCTATTACACTCGCTATTATCATTCTAACTCATATTATTAGCCATATTATGCTTATATGATCGATAGAACGACAATTACTATACTTTTTACTCTTATTATTATCAATCTAACTCACATTATTAGCCATATTATGCTTATATGATCGGTAGAACGATAATTACTATACTTATTACTCTTATTATTATCAATCTAACTCATATTATTAGCCATATTATGCTTATATGATCGATAGAACGGCAATTACTATACTTATTGCTCTTATTATTATCAATCTAACTCATATTATTAGCCACATTATGCTTATATGATCGATAGAACGACAATTACTATACTTATTACTCTTATTATTATCAATCTAACTCATATTATTAGCCATATTATGCTTATATGATCGGTAGAACGACAATTACTATACTCACTACTCTTATTATTATCAATCTAACTAATATTATTAGCCATATTATGCTTATGTGATCGATAGAACGACAATTACTATACTTATTACTCTTATTATTATCAGTCTAACTCATATTATTTGCCATATTATGCTTATATGCTCGATAGAACAACAATTACTATACTTATTTGTCTTATTATTATCAATCTAACTCATATTATTAGCCATATTATGCTTATATGATCGATAGAACGGCAATTGCTATACTTTTTACTCTTATTATTTTCAATCTAACTCATATTATTAGCGATATTATGCTTATATGATCGGTAGAACGATAATTACTATACTTATTACACTTATTATTATCAATCTAACTCATATTATTAGCCACATTATGCTTGTATGATCGGTCGAACGATAATTACTATACTTAATAATCTTATTATTATCAATCTAACTCATATTATTAGCCATATTATGCTTATATGATCGATAGAACGGCAATTACTATACTTATTGCTCTTATTATTATCAATCTAACTCATATTATTTGCCATCTTATGCTTATATGATCGATAGAACGAAAATTACTATACTCATTACTCTTATTATTATCAATCTAGCTCATATTATTAGCCATATTATGATTATATGATTGATAGAACTACAATTACTATACTGATTACTCTTATTATTATCAATCGAACTCATATTATTTGCCATCTTATGCTTATATGATCGATAGAACGAAAATTACTATACTCATTACTCTTATTATTATCAATCTAACTCATATTATTAGCCATATTATGATTATATGATCGATAGAACTACAATTACTATACTTATTACTCTTATTATTATCAATCGAACTCATATTATTAGCCATACTATGCTTATATGATCGACAGAACGACAATTACTATACTTATTGCACTCACTATTATCAATCTAACTCATATTATTAGCCATACTATGCTTATATGATCGACAGAACGACAATTACTATACTTATTACACTCACTATTATCAATCTAACTCATATTATTAGCCATATTATGCTTATATGATCGGTAGAACGATAATTACTATACTTATTACTCTTATTATTATCAATCTAACTCATATTATTAATCATATTATACTTATATGAGCAATAGAACTAAAATTACTATACTTATTACACTCGCTATTATCATTCTAACTCATATTATTAGCCATATTATGCTTATATGATCGATAGAACGACAATTACTATACTTTTTACTCTTATTATTATCAATCTAACTCATATTATTAGCCATATTATGCTTATATGATCGATAGAACGACAATTACTATACTTTTTACTCTTATTATTATCAATCTAACTCACATTATTAGCCATATTATGCTTATATGATCGGTAGAACGATAATTACTATACTTATTACTCTTATTATTATCAATCTAACTCATATTATTAGCCATATTATGCTTATATGATCGGTAGAACGATAATTACTATACTTATTGCTCTTATTATTATCAATCTAACTCATATTATAAGCCACATTATGCTTATAGGATCGATAGAACTAAAATTACTATACTCATTACTCTTATTATTATCAATCTAACTCATATTATTAGCCATATTATGCTTACATGATCGATAGAACTACAATTACTATACTTATTACTCTTATTATTATCAATCTAACTCATATTATTAGCCATATTATGCTTATATGATCGGTAGAACGACAATTACTATACTCACTACTCTTATTATTATCAATCTAACTAATATTATTAGCCATATTATGCTTATGTGATCGATAGAACGACAATTACTATACTTATTACTCTTATTATTATCAGTCTAACTCATATTATTTGCCATATTATGCTTATATGCTCGATAGAACGACAATTACAATACTTATTTGTCTTATTATTATCAATCTAACTCATATTATTAGCCATATTATGCTTATATGATCGATAGAACGACAATTGCTATACTTTTTACTCTTATTATTTTCAATCTAACTCATATTATTAGCCATATTATGCTTATATGATCGGTAGAACGATAATTACTATACTTATTACACTTATTATTATCAATCTAACTCATATTATTAGCCACATTATGCTTGTATGATCGGTCGAACGATAATTACTATACTTAATAATCTTATTATTATCAATCTAACTCATATTATTAGCCATATTATGCTTATATGATCGATAGAACTACAATTGCTATACTTATTACTCTTATTATTATCAATCTAGCTCATATTATTAACCATATTATGCTTGTATGATCGGGAGAACGATAATTACTATACTTATTACTCTTATTATTATCAATCTAACTCATATTATTAATCATATTATGCTTATATGAGCAATGGAACTACAATTACTATACTTATTACACTCACTATTATCAATCTAACTCATATTATTAGCCATATTATGCTTATATAATCGATAGAACGACAATTACTATACTCCTTAGTCTTATTATTATGAATCTAACTCATATTATTAGCCATATTATGCTTATATGATCGATAGAACGGCAATTACTATACTTATTGCTCTTATTATAATCAATCTAACTCATATTATTAGCCACATTATGCTTATAGGATCGATAGAACTAAAATTACTATACTCATTACTCTTATTATTATCAATCTAACTCATATTATTAGCCATATTATGCTTATATGATCGATAGAACTACAATTACTATACTTATTACTCTTATTATTATCAATCGAACACACATTGTTAGCCATATTATGCTTATATGATCGATAGAACGACAATTACTATACTTATTACTCTTATTATTATCAATCTAACTCATATTATTTGCCATCTTATGCTTATATGATCGATAGAACGAAAATTACTATACTCATTACTCTTATTATCAATCTAACTCATATTATTAGCCATATTATGCTTATATGATCGATAGAACTACAATTACTATACTTATGACTCTTATTATTATCAATCGAACTCATATTATTAGCCATACTATGCTTTATGATCGACAGAACGACAATTACTATACTTATTGCACTCACTATTATCAATCTAACTCATATTATTAGCCATACTATGCTTATATGATCGACAGAACGACAATTACTATACTTATTACTCTTATTATTATCAGTCTAACTCATATTATTTGCCATATTATGCTTATATGCTCGATAGAACGACAATTACAATACTTATTTGTCTTATTATTATCAATATAACTCATATTATTAGCCATATTATGCTGATATGATCGATAGAACGACAATTGCTATACTTTTTACTCTTATTATTATCAATCTAACTCACATTATTAGCCATATTATGCTTATATGATCGGTAGAACGATAATTACTATACTTATTACTCTTATTATTATCAATCTAACTCATATTATTTGCCATCTCATGCTTATATGATCGATAGAACGAAAATTACTATACTCATTACTCTTATTATTATCAATCTAACTCATATTATTAGCCATATTATGATTATATGATCGATAGAACTACAATTACTATACTTATTACTCTTATTATTATCAATCGAACTCATATTATTAGCCATACTATGCTTATATGATCGACAGAACGACAATTACTATACTTATTACTCTTATTATTATCAACCGAACTCACATTGTTAGCCATATTATGCTTATATGATCGATAGAACGACAATTACTATACTTATTACTCTTATTATTATCAATCTAACTCATATTATTTGCCATCTTATGCTTATATGATCGATAGAACGAAAATTACTATACTCATTACTCTTATTATTATCAATCTGACTCATATTATTAGCCACATTATGATTATATGATCGATAGAACTACAATTACTATACTTGTTACTCTTATTATTATCAATCGAACTCATATTATTAGCCATACTATGCTTATATGATCGACAGAACGACAATTACTATACTTATTGCACTCACTATTATCAATCTAACTCATATTATTAGCCATACTATGCTTATATGATCGACAGAACGACAAATACTATACTTATTACACTCACTATTATCAATCTAACTCATATTATTAGCCATATTATGCTTATATGATCGGTAGAACGATAATTACTATACTTATTACTCTTATTATTATCAATCTAACTCATATTATTAATCATATTATACTTATATGAGCAATAGAACTAAAATTACTATACTTATTACACTCGCTATTATCAATCTAACTCATATTATTAGCCATATTATGCTTATATGATCGGTAGAACGATAATTACTATACTTATTGCTCTTATTATTATCAATCTAACTCATATTATTAGCCACATTATGCTTATAGGATCGATAGAACTAAAATTACTATACTCATTACTCTTATTATTATCAATCTAACTCATATTATTAGCCATATTATGCTTACATGATCGATAGAACTACAATTACTATACTTATTACTCTTATTATTATCAATCTAACTCATATTATTAGCCATATTATGCTTATATGATCGGTAGAACGACAATTACTATACTCACTACTCTTATTATTATCAATCTAACTAATATTATTAGCCATATTATGCTAATGTGATCGATAGAACGACAATTACTATACTTATTACTCTTATTATTATCAATCGAACTCATATTATTAGCCATACTATGCTTATATGATCGACAGAACGACAATTACTATACTTATTGCACTCACTATTATCAATCTAACTCATATTATTAGCCATACTATGCTTATATGATCGACAGAACGACAAATACTATACTTATTACACTCACTATTATCAATCTAACTCATATTATTAGCCATATTATGCTTATATGATCGGTAGAACGATAATTACTATACTTATTACTCTTATTATTATCAATCTAACTCATATTATTAATCATATTATACTTATATGAGCAATAGAACTAAAATTACTATACTTATTACACTCGCTATTATCATTCTAACTCATATTATTAGCCATATTATGCTTATATGATCGATAGAACGACAATTACTATACTTTTTACTCTTATTATTATCAATCTAACTCATATTATTAGCCATATTATGCTTATATGATCGATAGAACGACAAATACTATACTTTTTACTCTTATTATTATCAATCTAACTCACATTATTAGCCATATTATGCTTATATGATCGGTAGAACGATAATTACTATACTTATTACTCTTATTATTATCAATCTAACTCATATTATTAGCCATATTATGCTTATATGATCGGTAGAACGATAATTACTATACTTATTGCTCTTATTATTATCAATCTAACTCATATTATTAGCCACATTATGCTTATAGGATCGATAGAACTAAAATTACTATACCCATTACTCTTATTATTATCAATCTAACTCATATTATTAGCCATATTATGCTTACATGATCGATAGAACTACAATTACTATACTTATTACTCTTATTATTATCAATCTAACTCATATTATTAGCCATATTATGCTTATATGATCGGTAGAACGACAATTACTATACTCACTACTCTTATTATTATCAATCTAACTAATATTATTAGCCATATTATGCTAATGTGATCGATAGAACGACAATTACTATACTTATTACTCTTATTATTATCAGTCTAACTCATATTATTTGCCATATTATGCTTATATGCTCGATAGAACGACAATTACAATAATTATTTGTCTTATTATTATCAATCTAACTCATATTATTAGCCATATTATGCTTATATGATCGATAGAACGACAATTGCTATACTTTTTACTCTTATTATTTTCAATCTAACTCATATTATTAGCCATATTATGCTTATATGATCGGTAGAACGATAATTACTATACTTATTACTCTTATTATTATCAATCTAACTCATATTATTAATCATATTATACTTATATGAGCAATAGAACTAAAATTACTATACTTATTACACTCGCTATTATCATTCTAACTCATATTATTAGCCATATTATGCTTATATGATCGATAGAACGACAATTACTATACTTATTACTCTTATTATTATCAGTCTAACTCATATTATTTGCCATATTATGCTTATATGCTCGATAGAACGACAATTACAATACTTATTTGTCTTATTATTATCAATATAACTCATATTATTAGCCATATTATGCTGATATGATCGATAGAACGACAATTGCTATACTTTTTACTCTTATTATTATCAATCTAACTCACATTATTAGCCATATTATGCTTATATGATCGGTAGAACGATAATTACTATACTTATTACTCTTATTATTATCAATCTAACTCATATTATTTGCCATCTCATGCTTATATGATCGATAGAACGAAAATTACTATACTCATTACTCTTATTATTATCAATCTAACTCATATTATTAGCCATATTATGATTATATGATCGATAGAACTACAATTACTATACTTATTACTCTTATTATTATCAATCGAACTCATATTATTAGCCATACTATGCTTATATGATCGACAGAACGACAATTACTATACTTATTACTCTTATTATTATCAATCGAACTCACATTGTTAGCCATATTATGCTTATATGATCGATAGAACGACAATTACTATACTTATTACTCTTATTATTATCAATCTAACTCATATTATTTGCCATCTTATGCTTATATGATCGATAGAACGAAAATTACTATACTCATTACTCTTATTATTATCAATCTGACTCATATTATTAGCCATATTATGATTATATGATCGATAGAACTACAATTACTATACTTATTACTCTTATTATTATCAATCGAACTCATATTATTAGCCATACTATGCTTATATGATCGACAGAACGACAATTACTATACTGATTGCACTCACTATTATCAATCTAACTCATATTATTAGCCATACTATGCTTATATGATCGACAGAACGACAAATACTATACTTATTACACTCACTATTATCAATCTAACTCATATTATTAGCCATATTATGCTTATATGATCGGTAGAACGATAATTACTATACTTATTACTCTTATTATTATCAATCTAACTCATATTATTAATCATATTATACTTATATGAGCAATAGAACTAAAATTACTATACTTATTACACTCGCTATTATCATTCTAACTCATATTATTAGCCATATTATGCTTATATGATCGATAGAACGACAATTACTATACTTTTTACTCTTATTATTATCAATCTAACTCATATTATTAGCCATATTATGCTTATATGATCGATAGAACGACAAATACTATACTTTTTACTCTTATTATTATCAATCTAACTCACATTATTAGCCATATTATGCTTATATGATCGGTAGAACGATAATTATAACTTATTACTCTTATTATTATCAATCTAACCTCATATTATTAGCCATATTATGCTTATATGATCGGTAGAACGATAATTACTATACTTATTGCTCTTATTATTATCAATCTAACTCATATTATTAGCCACATTATGCTTATAGGATCGATAGAACTAAAATTACTATACTCATTACTCTTATTATTATCAATCTAACTCATATTATTAGCCATATTATGCTTACATGATCGATAGAACTACAATTACTATACTTATTACTCTTATTATTATCAATCTAACTCATATTATTAGCCATATTATGCTTATATGATCGGTAGAAACGACAATTACTATACTCACTACTCTTATTATTATCAATCTAACTAATATTATTAGCCATATTATGCTAATGTGATCGATAGAACGACAATTACTATACTTATTACTCTTATTATTATCAGTCTAACTCATATTATTTGCCATATTATGCTTATATGCTCGATAGAACGACAATTACAATAATTATTTGTCTTATTATTATCAATCTAACTCATATTATTAGCCATATTATGCTTATATGATCGATAGAACGACAATTGCTATACTTTTTACTCTTATTATTTTCAATCTAACTCATATTATTAGCCATATTATGCTTATATGATCGGTAGAACGATAATTACTATACTTATTACTCTTATTATTATCAATCTAACTCATATTATTAATCATATTATACTTATATGAGCAATAGAACTAAAATTACTATACTTATTACACTCGCTATTATCATTCTAACTCATATTATTAGCCATATTATGCTTATATGATCGATAGAACGACAATTACTATACTTTTTACTCTTATTATTATCAATCTAACTCATATTATTAGCCATATTATGCTTATATGATCGATAGAACGACAAATACTATACTTTTTACTCTTATTATTATCAATCTAACTCACATTATTAGCCATATTATGCTTATATGATCGGTAGAACGATTATTACTATACTTATTACTCTTATTATTATCAATCTAACTCATATTATTAGCCATATTATGCTTATATGATCGGTAGAACGATAATTACTATACTTATTGCTCTTATTATTATCAATCTAACTCATATTATTAGCCACATTATGCTTATAGGATCGATAGAACTAAAATTACTATACTCATTACTCTTATTATTATCAATCTAACTCATATTATTAGCCATATTATGCTTACATGATCGATAGAACTACAATTACTATACTTATTACTCTTATTATTATCAATCTAACTCATATTATTAGCCATATTATGCTTATATGATCGGTAGAACGACAATTACTATACTCACTACTCTTATTATTATCAATCTAACTAATATTATTAGCCATATTATGCTTATGTGATCGATAGAACGACAATTACTATACTTATTACTCTTATTATTATCAGTCTAACTCATATTATTTGCCATATTATGCTTATATGCTCGATAGAACGACAATTACAATAATTATTTGTCTTATTATTATCAATCTAACTCATATTATTAGCCATATTATGCTTATATGATCGATAGAACGACAATTGCTATACTTTTTACTCTTATTATTTTCAATCTAACTCATATTATTAGCCATATTATGCTTATATGATCGGTAGAACGATAATTACTATACTTATTACACTTATTATTATCAATCTAACTCATATTATTAGCCACATTATGCTTGTATGATCGGTCGAACGATAATTACTATACTTAATAATCTTATTATTATCAATCTAACTCATATTATTAGCCATATTATGCTTATATGATCGATAGAACTACAATTGCTATACTTATTACTCTTATTATTATCAATCTAGCTCATATTATTAACCATATTATGCTTGTATGATCGGGAGAACGATAATTACTATACTTATTACTCTTATTATTATCAATCTAACTCATATTATTAATCATATTATGCTTATATGAGCAATGGAACTACAATTACTATACTTATTACACTCACTATTATCAATCTAACTCATATTATTAGCCATATTATGCTTATATAATCGATAGAACGACAATTACTATACTCCTTAGTCTTATTATTATCAATCTAACTCATATTATTAGCCATATTATGCTTATATGATCGATAGAACGACAATTACTATACCTTTTACTCTTATTATTATCAATCTAACTCATATTATTAGCCATATTATGCTTATATGATCGATAGAACGACAATTACTATACTTTTTACTCTTATTATTATCAATCTAACTCACATTAGTAGCCATATTATGCTTATATGATCGGTAGAACGATAATTACTATACTTATTACTCTTATTATTATCAATCTAACTCATATTATTAGCCATATTATGCTTATATGATCGATAGAACGGCAATTACTATACTTATTGCTCTTATTATAATCAATCTAACTCATATTATTAGCCACATTATGCTTATAGGATCGATAGAACTAAAATTACTATACTCATTACTCTTATTATTATCAATCTAACTCATATTATTAGCCATATTATGCTTATATGATCGATAGAACTACAATTACTATACTTATTACTCTTATTATTATCAATCGAACACACATTGTTAGCCATATTATGCTTATATGATCGATAGAACGACAATTACTATACTTATTACTCTTATTATTATCAATCTAACTCATATTATTTGCCATCTTATGCTTATATGATCGATAGAACGAAAATTACTATACTTAATACTCTTATTATTATCAATCTAACTCATATTATTAGCCATATTATGCCTATATGATCGATAGAACTACAATTACTATACTTATTACTCTTATTATTATCAATCTAACTCATATTATTAATCATATTATGCTTATATGAGCAATAGAACTACAATTACTATACTTATTACACTCACCATTATCAATCTAACTCATATTATTAGCCATATTATGCTTATATGATCGATAGAACTACAATTGCTATACTTATTACTCTTATTATTATCAATCTGACTCATATTATTAGCCACATTATGCTTATAGGATCGATAGAACTACAATTACTATACTCATTACTCTTATTATTATCAATCTAACTCATATTATTAGCCATATTATGCTTATATGATCGATAGAACTACAATTACTATACTTATTACTCTTATTATTATCAATCGAACTCATATTATTAGCCATATTATGCTTATATGATCGATAGAACTACAATTACTATACTTATTACTCTTATTATTATCAATCGAACACACATTGTTAGCCATATTATGCTTATATGATCGATAGAACGACAATTACTATACTTATTACTCTTATTATTATCAATCTAACTCATATTATTTGCCATCTTATGCTTATATGATCGATAGAACGAAAATTACTATACTCATTACTCTTATTATCAATCTAACTCATATTATTAGCCATATTATGCTTATATGATCGATAGAACTACAATTACTATACTTATGACTCTTATTATTATCAATCGAACTCATATTATTAGCCATACTATGCTTTATGATCGACAGAACGACAATTACTATACTTATTGCACTCACTATTATCAATCTAACTCATATTATTAGCCATACTATGCTTATATGATCGACAGAACGACAATTACTATACTTATTACTCTTATTATTATCAGTCTAACTCATATTATTTGCCATATTATGCTTATATGCTCGATAGAACGACAATTACAATACTTATTTGTCTTATTATTATCAATATAACTCATATTATTAGCCATATTATGCTGATATGATCGATAGAACGACAATTGCTATACTTTTTACTCTTATTATTATCAATCTAACTCACATTATTAGCCATATTATGCTTATATGATCGGTAGAACGATAATTACTATACTTATTACTCTTATTATTATCAATCTGACTCATATTATTTGCCATCTCATGCTTATATGATCGATAGAACGAAAATTACTATACTCATTACTCTTATTATTATCAATCTAACTCATATTATTAGCCATATTATGATTATATGATCGATAGAACTACAATTACTATACTTATTACTCTTATTATTATCAATCGAACTCATATTATTAGCCATACTATGCTTATATGATCGACAGAACGACAATTACTATACTTATTACTCTTATTATTATCAATCGAACTCACATTGTTAGCCATATTATGCTTATATGATCGATAGAACGACAATTACTATACTTATTACTCTTATTATTATCAATCTAACTCATATTATTTGCCATCTTATGCTTATATGATCGATAGAACGAAAATTACTATACTCATTACTCTTATTATTATCAATCTGACTCATATTATTAGCCATATTATGATTATATGATCGATAGAACTACAATTACTATACTTATTACTCTTATTATTATCAATCGAACTCATATTATTAGCCATACTATGCTTATATGATCGACAGAACGACAATTACTATACTTATTGCACTCACTATTATCAATCTAACTCATATTACTAGCCATACTATGCTTATATGATCGACAGAACGACAAATACTATACTTATTACACTCACTATTATCAATCTAACTCATATTATTAGCCATATTATGCTTATATGATCGGTAGAACGATAATTACTATACTTATTACTCTTATTATTATCAATCTAACTCATATTATTAATCATATTATACTTATATGAGCAATAGAACTAAAATTACTATACTTATTACACTCGCTATTATCATTCTAACTCATATTATTAGCCATATTATGCTTATATGATCGATAGAACGACAATTACTATACTTTTTACTCTTATTATTATCAATCTAACTCATATTATTAGCCATATTATGCTTATATGATCGATAGAACGACAAATACTATACTTTTTACTCTTATTATTATCAATCTAACTCACATTATTAGCCATATTATGCTTATATGATCGGTAGAACGATAATTACTATACTTATTACTCTTATTATTATCAATCTAACTCATATTATTAGCCATATTATGCTTATATGATCGGTAGAACGATAATTACTATACTTATTGCTCTTATTATTATCAATCGAACTCATATTATTAGCCACATTATGCTTATAGGATCGATAGAACCAAAATTACTATACTCATTACTCTTATTATTATCAATCTAACTCATATTATTAGCCATATTATGCTTACATGATCGATAGAACTACAATTACTATACTTATTACTCTTATTATTATCAATCTAACTCATATTATTAGCCATACTATGCTTATATGATCGACAGAACGACAAATACTATACTTATTACACTCACTATTATCAATCTAACTCATATTATTAGCCATATTATGCTTATATGATCGGTAGAACGATAATTACTATACTTATTACTCTTATTATTATCAATCTAACTCATATTATTAATCATATTATACTTATATGAGCAATAGAACTAAAATTACTATACTTATTACACTCGCTATTATCATTCTAACTCATATTATTAGCCATATTATGCTTATATGATCGATAGAACGACAATTACTATACTTTTTACTCTTATTATTATCAATCTAACTCATATTATTAGCCATATTATGCTTATATGATCGATAGAACGACAAATACTATACTTTTTACTCTTATTATTATCAATCTAACTCACATTATTAGCCATATTATGCTTATATGATCGGTAGAACGATAATTACTATACTTATTACTCTTATTATTATCAATCTAACTCATATTATTAGCCATATTATGCTTATATGATCGGTAGAACGATAATTACTATACTTATTGCTCTTATTATTATCAATCTAACTCATATTATTAGCCACATTATGCTTATAGGATCGATAGAACTAAAATTACTATACTCATTACTCTTATTATTATCAATCTAACTCATATTATTAGCCATATTATGCTTACATGATCGATAGAACTACAATTACTATACTTATTACTCTTATTATTATCAATCTAACTCATATTATTAGCCATATTATGCTTATATGATCGGTAGAACGACAATTACTATACTCACTACTCTTATTATTATCAATCTAACTAATATTATTAGCCATATTATGCTTATGTGATCGATAGAACGACAATTACTATACTTATTACTCTTATTATTATCAGTCTAACTCATATTATTTGCCATATTATGCTTATATGCTCGATAGAACGACAATTACAATAATTATTTGTCTTATTATTATCAATCTAACTCATATTATTAGCCATATTATGCTTATATGATCGATAGAACGACAATTGCTATACTTTTTACTCTTATTATTTTCAATCTAACTCATATTATTAGCCATATTATGCTTATATGATCGGTAGAACGATAATTACTATACTTATTACACTTATTATTATCAATCTAACTCATATTATTAGCCACATTATGCTTGTATGATCGGTCGAACGATAATTACTATACTTAATAATCTTATTATTATCAATCTAACTCATATTATTAGCCATATTATGCTTATATGATCGATAGAACTACAATTGCTATACTTATTACTCTTATTATTATCAATCTAGCTCATATTATTAACCATATTATGCTTGTATGATCGGGAGAACGATAATTACTATACTTATTACTCTTATTATTATCAATCTAACTCATATTATTAATCATATTATGCTTATATGAGCAATGGAACTACAATTACTATACTTATTACACTCACTATTATCAATCTAACTCATATTATTAGCCATAGTATGCTTATATAATCGATAGAACGACAATTACTATACTCCTTAGTCTTATTATTATCAATCTAACTCATATTATTAGCCATATTATGCTTATATGATCGATAGAACGACAATTACTATACCTTTTACTCTTATTATTATCAATCTAACTCATATTATTAGCCATATTATGCTTATATGATCGATAGAACGACAATTACTATACTTTTTACTCTTATTATTATCAATCTAACTCACATTAGTAGCCATATTATGCTTATATGATCGGTAGAACGATAATTACTATACTTATTACTCTTATTATTATCAATCTAACTCATATTATTAGCCATATTATGCTTATATGATCGATAGAACGGCAATTACTATACTTATTGCTCTTATTATAATCAATCTAACTCATATTATTAGCCACATTATGCTTATAGGATCGATAGAAACTAAAATTACTATACTCATTACTCTTATTATTATCAATCTAAACTCATATTATTAGCCATATTATGCTTATATGATCGATAGAACTACAATTACTATACTTATTACTCTTATTATTATCAATCGAACACACATTGTTAGCCATATTATGCTTATATGATCGATAGAACGACAATTACTATACTTATTACTCTTATTATTATCAATCTAACTCATATTATTTGCCATCTTATGCTTATATGATCGATAGAACGAAAATTACTATACTTAATACTCTTATTATTATCAATCTAACTCATATTATTAGCCATATTATGCCTATATGATCGATAGAACTACAATTACTATACTTATTACTCTTATTATTATCAATCTAACTCATATTATTAATCATATTATGCTTATATGAGCAATAGAACTACAATTACTATACTTATTACACTCACCATTATCAATCTAACTCATATTATTAGCCATATTATGCTTATATGATCGATAGAACTACAATTGCTATACTTATTACTCTTATTATTATCAATCTGACTCATATTATTAGCCACATTATGCTTATAGGATCGATAGAACTACAATTACTATACTCATTACTCTTATTATTATCAATCTAACTCATATTATTAGCCATATTATGCTTATATGATCGATAGAACTACAATTACTATACTTATTACTCTTATTATTATCAATCTAACTCATATTATTTGCCATCTTATGCTTATATGATCGATAGAACGAAAATTACTATACACATTACTCTTATTATTATCAATCTAACTCATATTATTAGCCATACTATGCTTTTATGATCGATAGAACGACAATTACTATACTTATTAGTCTTATTATTATCAATCTAACTCATATTATTAACCATATTATGCAGATATGGTCGATAGAACGACAATTACTATACTTATTACTCTTATTATTATCAATCTGACTCATATTATTAGCCATATTATGCTTATATGATCGATAGAACGACAATTACTATACTTATTAGTCTTATTATTATCAATCTAACTCATATTATTAGCCATATTATGATTATATGATCGATAGAACGACAATTACTATACTTTTTACTCTTATTATTATCAATCTAACTCATATTATTAACCATATTATGCAGATATGGTCGATAGAACGACAATTACTATACTTATTACTCTTATTATTATCAATCTGACTCATATTATTAGCCATATTATGCTTATATGATCGATAGAACTACAATTACTATACTTATTACTCTTATTATTATCAATCGAACACACATTGTTAGCCATATTATGCTTATATGATCGATAGAACGACAATTACTATACTTATTACTCTTATTATTATCAATCTAACTCATATTATTTGCCATCTTATGCTTATATGATCGATAGAACGAAAATTACTATACTTAATACTCTTATTATTATCAATCTAACTCATATTATTAGCCATATTATGCCTATATGATCGATAGAACTACAATTACTATACTTATTACTCTTATTATTATCAATCTAACTCATATTATTAATCATATTATGCTTATATGAGCAATAGAACTACAATTACTATACTTATTACACTCACCATTATCAATCTAACTCATATTATTAGCCATATTATGCTTATATGATCGATAGAACTACAATTGCTATACTTATTACTCTTATTATTATCAATCTGACTCATATTATTAGCCACATTATGCTTATAGGATCGATAGAACTACAATTACTATACTCATTACTCTTATTATTATCAATCTAACTCATATTATTAGCCATATTATGCTTATATGATCGATAGAACTACAATTACTATACTTATTACTCTTATTATTATCAATCGAACTCATATTATTAGCCATATTATGCTTATATGATCGATAGAACTACAATTACTATACTTATTAGTCTTATTATTATCAATCTAACTCACATTGTTAGCCATATTATGCTTATATGATCGATAGAACGACAATTACTATACTTATTACTCTTATTATTATCAATCTAACTCATATTATTTGCCATCTTATGCTTATATGATCGATAGAACGAAAATTACTATACACATTACTCTTATTATTATCAATCTAACTCATATTATTAGCCATACTATGCTTTTATGATCGATAGAACGACAATTACTATACTTATTAGTCTTATTATTATCAATCTAACTCATATTATTAACCATATTTTGCAGATATGGTCGATAGAACGACAATTACTATACTTATTACTCTTATTATTATCAATCTGACTCATATTATTAGCCATATTATGCTTATATGATCGATAGAACGACAATTACTATACTTATTAGTCTTATTATTATCAATCTAACTCATATTATTAGCCATATTATGATTATATGATCGATAGAACGACAATTACTATACTTTTTACTCTTATTATTATCAATCTAACTCATATTATTAACCATATTATGCAGATATGGTCGATAGAACGACAATTACTATACTTATTACTCTTATTATTATCAATCTGACTCATATTATTAGCCACATTATGCTTATAGGATCGATAGAACTACAATTACTATACTCATTACTCTTATTATTATCAATCTAACTCATATTATTAGCCATATTATGCTTATATGATCGATAGAACTACAATTACTATACTTATTACTCTTATTATTATTAATCGAACTCATATTATTAGCCATATTATGCTTATATGATCGATAGAACTACAATTACTATACTTATTAGTCTTATTATTATCAGTCTAACTCACATTGTTAGCCATATTATGCTTATATGATCGATAGAACGACAATTACTATACTTATTACTCTTATTATTATCAATCTAACTCATATTATTTGCCATCTTATGCTTATATGATCGATAGAACGAAACTTACTATACACATTACTCTTATTATTATCAATCTAACTCATATTATTAGCCATACTATGCTTTTATGATCGATAGAACGACAATTACTATACTTATTAGTCTTATTATTATCAATCTAACTCATATTATTAACCATATTATGCAGATATGGTCGATAGAACGACAATTACTATACTTATTACTCTTATTATTATCAATCTGACTCATATTATTAGCCATATTATGCTTATATGATCGATAGAACGACAATTACTATACTTATTAGTCTTATTATTATCAATCTAACTCATATTATTAGCCATATTATGATTATATGATCGATAGAACGACAATTACTATACTTTTTACTCTTATTATTATCAATCTAACTCACATTATTAGCCATATTATGCTTATATGATCGGTAGAACGATAATTACTATACTTATTACTCTTATTATTATCAATCTAACTCATATTATTAGCCATATTATGCTTATATGATCGATAGAACGGCAATTACTATACTTATTGCTCTTATTATAATCAATCTAACTCATATTATTAGCCACATTATGCTTATAGGATCGATAGAACTAAAATTACTATACTCATTACTCTTATTATTATCAATCTAACTCATATTATTAGCCATATTATGCTTATATGATCGATAGAACTACAATTACTATACTTATTACTCTTATTATTATCAATCGAACACACATTGTTAGCCATATTATGCTTATATGATCGATAGAACGACAATTACTATACTTATTACTCTTATTATTATCAATCTAACTCATATTATTTGCCATCTTATGCTTATATGATCGATAGAACGAAAATTACTATACTTAATACTCTTATTATTATCAATCTAACTCATATTATTAGCCATATTATGCCTATATGATCGATAGAACTACAATTACTATACTTATTACTCTTATTATTATCAATCTAGCTCATATTATTAACCATATTATGCAGACATGATCGATAGAACTACAACTACTATACTCATTACTCTTATTATTATCAATCTAACTCATATTATTAGCCATATTATGCTTGTACGATCGGGAGAACGATAATTACTATACTTATTACTCTTATTATTATCAATCTAACTCATATTATTAATCATATTATGCTTATATGAGCAATAGAACTACAATTACTATACTTATTACACTCACCATTATCAATCTAACTCATATTATTAGCCATATTATGCTTACATGATCGATAGAACTACAATTGCTATACTTATTACTCTTATTATTATCAATCTGACTCATATTATTAGCCACATTATGCTTATAGGATCGATAGAACTACAATTACTATACTCATTACTCTTATTATTATCAATCTAACTCATATTATTAGCCATATTATGCTTATATGATCGATAGAACTACAATTACTATACTTATTACTCTTATTATTATCAATCGAACTCATATTATTAGCCATATTATGCTTATATGATCGATAGAACTACAATTACTATACTTATTAGTCTTATTATTATCAATCTAACTCACATTGTTAGCCATATTATGCTTATATGATCGATAGAACGACAATTACTATACTTATTACTCTTATTATTATCAATCTAACTCATATTATTTGCCATCTTATGCTTATATGATCGATAGAACGAAAATTACTATACACATTACTCTTATTATTATCAATCTAACTCATATTATTAGCCATACTATGCTTTTATGATCGATAGAACGACAATTACTATACTTATTAGTCTTATTATTATCAATCTAACTCATATTATTAACCATATTATGCAGATATGGTCGATAGAACGACAATTACTATACTTATTACTCTTATTATTATCAATCTGACTCATATTATTAGCCATATTATGCTTATATGATCGATAGAACGACAATTACTATACTTATTAGTCTTATTATTATCAATCTAACTCATATTATTAGCCATATTATGATTATATGATCGATAGAACGACAATTACTATACTTTTTACTCTTATTATTATCAATCTAACTCATATTATTAACCATATTATGCAGATATGGTCGATAGAACGACAATTACTATACTTATTACTCTTATTATTATCAATCTGACTCATATTATTAGCCACATTATGCTTATAGGATCGATAGAACTACAATTACTATACTCATTACTCTTATTATTATCAATCTAACTCATATTATTAGCCATATTATGCTTATATGATCGATAGAACTACAATTACTATACTTATTACTCTTATTATTATCAATCGAACTCATATTATTAGCCATATTATGCTTATATGATCGATAGAACTACAATTACTATACTTATTAGTCTTATTATTATCAGTCTAACTCACATTGTTAGCCATATTATGCTTATATGATCGATAGAACGACAATTACTATACTTATTACTCTTATTATTATCAATCTAACTCATATTATTTGCCATCTTATGCTTATATGATCGATAGAACGAAACTTACTATACACATTACTCTTATTATTATCAATCTAACTCATATTATTAGCCATACTATGCTTTTATGATCGATAGAACGACAATTACTATACTTATTAGTCTTATTATTATCAATCTAACTCATATTATTAACCATATTATGCAGATATGGTCGATAGAACGACAATTACTATACTTATTACTCTTATTATTATCAATCTGACTCATATTATTAGCCATATTATGCTTATATGATCGATAGAACGACAATTACTATACTTATTAGTCTTATTATTATCAATCTAACTCATATTATTAGCCATATTATGATTATATGATCGATAGAACGACAATTACTATACTTTTTACTCTTATTATTATCAATCTAACTCATATTATTAACCATATTATGCAGATATGGTCGATAGAACGACAATTACTATACTTATTACTCTTATTATTATCAATCTGACTCATATTATTAGCCATATTATGCTTATATGATCGATAGAACGACAATTACTATACTTATTAGTCTTATTATTATCAATCTAACTCATATTATTAGCCATATTATGCTTATATGATCGATAGAACGACAATTACTATACTTTTTACTCTTATTATTATCAATTAAACTCATATTATTAGCCATATTATGCTTATATGATCGGTAGAATGATAATTACTATACGTATTACACTTATTATTATCAATCTAACTCATATTATTAGCCACATTATGCTTGTATGATCGGTGGAACGATAATTACTATACTTAATACTCTTATTATTATCAATCTAACTCATATTATTAGCCATATTATGCTTATATGATCGATAGAACTACAATTACTATACTTATTACTCTTATTATTATCAATCTAGCTCATATTATTAACCATATTATGCTTGTATGATCGGGAGAACGATAATTACTATACTTATTACTCTTATTATTATCAATCTAACTCATATTATTAATCATATTATGCTTATATGAGCAATGGAACTACAATTACTATACTTATTACACTCACTATTATCAATCTAACTCATATTATTAGCCATATTATGCTTATATAATCGATAGAACGACAATTACTATACTTTTTACTCTTATTATTATCAATCTAACTCATATTATTAGCCATATTATGCTTATATGATCGATAGAACGACAATTACTATACTTTTTACTCTTATTATTATCAATCTAACTCACATTATTAGCCATATTATGCTTATATGATCGGTAGAACGATAATTACTATTCTCATTACTCTTATTATTATCAATCTAACTCATATTATTAGCCATATTATGCTCATATGATCGATAGAACTACAATTACTATACTTATTACTCTTATTATTATCAATCGAACTCATATTATTAGCCATACTATGCTTATATGATCGACAGAACGACAATTACTATACTTATTGCACTCACTATTATCAATCTAACTCATATTATTAGCCATACTATGCTTATATGATCGACAGAACGACAATTACTATACTTATTACACTCGCTATTATCATTCTAACTCATATTATTAGCCATATTATGCTTATATGATCGATAGAACGACAATTACTATACTTATTAGTCTTATTATTATCAATCTAACTCATATTATTAGCCATATTATGATTATATGATCGATAGAACGACAATTACTATACTTTTTACTCTTATTATTATCAATCTAACTCATATTATTAATCATATTATGCAGATATGGTCGATAGAACGACAATTACTATACTTATTACTCTTATTATTATCAATCTGACTCATATTATTAGCCATATTATGCTTATATGATCGATAGAACGACAATTACTATACTTATTAGTCTTATTATTATCAATCTAACTCATATTATTAGCCATATTATGCTTATATGATCGATAGAACGGCAATTACTATACTTA
Organism: Megachile rotundata; assembly: GCF_050947335.1. NCBI lineage: Eukaryota > Metazoa > Arthropoda > Insecta > Hymenoptera > Megachilidae > Megachile > Megachile rotundata. Next base: position 84,157 of record NW_027473838.1, read on the forward strand.
TTGCTCTTATTATAATCAATCTAACTCATATTATTAGCCACATTATGCTTATAGGATCGATAGAACTAAAATTACTATACTCATTACTCTTATTATTATCAATCTAACTCATATTATTAGCCATATTATGCTTATATGATCGATAGAACTACAATTACTATACTTATTACTCTTATTATTATCAATCGAACACACATTGTTAGCCATATTATGCTTATATGATCGATAGAACGACAATTACTATACTTATTACTCTTATTATTATCAATCTAACTCATATTATTTGCCATCTTATGCTTATATGATCGATAGAACGAAAATTACTATACTTAATACTCTTATTATTATCAATCTAACTCATATTATTAGCCATATTATGCCTATATGATCGATAGAACTACAATTACTATACTTATTACTCTTATTATTATCAATCTAACTCATATTATTAATCATATTATGCTTATATGAGCAATAGAACTACAATTACTATACTTATTACACTCACCATTATCAATCTAACTCATATTATTAGCCATATTATGCTTATATGATCGATAGAACTACAATTGCTATACTTATTACTCTTATTATTATCAATCTGACTCATATTATTAGCCACATTATGCTTATAGGATCGATAGAACTACAATTACTATACTCATTACTCTTATTATTATCAATCTAACTCATATTATTAGCCATATTATGCTTATATGATCGATAGAACTACAATTACTATACTTATTACTCTTATTATTATCAATCGAACTCATATTATTAGCCATATTATGCTTATATGATCGATAGAACTACAATTACTATACTTATTAGTCTTATTATTATCAATCTAACTCACATTGTTAGCCATATTATGCTTATATGATCGATAGAACGACAATTACTATACTTATTACTCTTATTATTATCAATCTAACTCATATTATTTGCCATCTTATGCTTATATGATCGATAGAACGAAAATTACTATACACATTACTCTTATTATTATCAATCTAACTCATATTATTAGCCATACTATGCTTTTATGATCGATAGAACGACAATTACTATACTTATTAGTCTTATTATTATCAATCTAACTCATATTATTAACCATATTATGCAGATATGGTCGATAGAACGACAATTACTATACTTATTACTCTTATTATTATCAATCTGACTCATATTATTAGCCATATTATGCTTATATGATCGATAGAACGACAATTACTATACTTATTAGTCTTATTATTATCAATCTAACTCATATTATTAGCCATATTATGATTATATGATCGATAGAACGACAATTACTATACTTTTTACTCTTATTATTATCAATCTAACTCATATTATTAACCATATTATGCAGATATGGTCGATAGAACGACAATTACTATACTTATTACTCTTATTATTATCAATCTGACTCATATTATTAGCCATATTATGCTTATATGATCGATAGAACTACAATTACTATACTTATTACTCTTATTATTATCAATCGAACACACATTGTTAGCCATATTATGCTTATATGATCGATAGAACGACAATTACTATACTTATTACTCTTATTATTATCAATCTAACTCATATTATTTGCCATCTTATGCTTATATGATCGATAGAACGAAAATTACTATACTTAATACTCTTATTATTTTCAATCTAACTCATATTATTAGCCATATTATGCCTATATGATCGATAGAACTACAATTACTATACTTATTACTCTTATTATTATCAATCTAACTCATATTATTAATCATATTATGCTTATATGAGCAATAGAACTACAATTACTATACTTATTACACTCACCATTATCAATCTAACTCATATTATTAGCCATATTATGCTTATATGATCGATAGAACTACAATTGCTATACTTATTACTCTTATTATTATCAATCTGACTCATATTATTAGCCACATTATGCTTATAGGATCGATAGAACTACAATTACTATACTCATTACTCTTATTATTATCAATCTAACTCATATTATTAGCCATATTATGCTTATATGATCGATAGAACTACAATTACTATACTTATTACTCTTATTATTATCAATCGAACTCATATTATTAGCCATATTATGCTTATATGATCGATAGAACTACAATTACTATACTTATTAGTCTTATTATTATCAATCTAACTCACATTGTTAGCCATATTATGCTTATATGATCGATAGAACGACAATTACTATACTTATTACTCTTATTATTATCAATCTAACTCATATTATTTGCCATCTTATGCTTATATGATCGATAGAACGAAAATTACTATACACATTACTCTTATTATTATCAATCTAACTCATATTATTAGCCATACTATGCTTTTATGATCGATAGAACGACAATTACTATACTTATTAGTCTTATTATTATCAATCTAACTCATATTATTAACCATATTATGCTTATATGATCGATAGAACTACAATTACTATACTTATTACTCTTATTATTATCAATCTGACTCATATTATTAGCCATATTATGCTTATATGATCGATAGAACGACAATTACTATACTTATTAGTCTTATTATTATCAATCTAACTCATATTATTAGCCATATTATGATTATATGATCGATAGAACGACAATTACTATACTTTTTACTCTTATTATTATCAATCTAACTCATATTATTAACCATATTATGCAGATATGGTCGATAGAACGACAATTACTATACTTATTACTCTTATTATTATCAATCTGACTCATATTATTAGCCACATTATGCTTATAGGATCGATAGAACTACAATTACTATACTCATTACTCTTATTATTATCAATCTAACTCATATTATTAGCCATATTATGCTTATATGATCGATAGAACTACAATTACTATACTTATTACTCTTATTATTATCAATCGAACTCATATTATTAGCCATATTATGCTTATATGATCGATAGAACTACAATTACTATACTTATTAGTCTTATTATTATCAGTCTAACTCACATTGTTAGCCATATTATGCTTATATGATCGATAGAACGACAATTACTATACTTATTACTCTTATTATTATCAATCTAACTCATATTATTTGCCATCTTATGCTTATATGATCGATAGAACGAAACTTACTATACACATTACTCTTATTATTATCAATCTAACTCATATTATTAGCCATACTATGCTTTTATGATCGATAGAACGACAATTACTATACTTATTAGTCTTATTATTATCAATCTAACTCATATTATTAACCATATTATGCAGATATGGTCGATAGAACGACAATTACTATACTTATTACTCTTATTATTATCAATCTGACTCATATTATTAGCCATATTATGCTTATATGATCGATAGAACGACAATTACTATACTTATTAGTCTTATTATTATCAATCTAACTCATATTATTAGCCATATTATGATTATATGATCGATAGAACGACAATTACTATACTTTTTACTCTTATTATTATCAATCTAACTCACATTATTAGCCATATTATGCTTATATGATCGGTAGAACGATAATTACTATACTTATTACTCTTATTATTATCAATCTAACTCATATTATTAGCCATATTATGCTTATATGATCGATAGAACGGCAATTACTATACTTATTGCTCTTATTATAATCAATCTAACTCATATTATTAGCCACATTATGCTTATAGGATCGATAGAACTAAAATTACTATACTCATTACTCTTATTATTATCAATCTAACTCATATTATTAGCCATATTATGCTTATATGATCGATAGAACTACAATTACTATACTTATTACTCTTATTATTATCAATCGAACACACATTGTTAGCCATATTATGCTTATATGATCGATAGAACGACAATTACTATACTTATTACTCTTATTATTATCAATCTAACTCATATTATTTGCCATCTTATGCTTATATGATCGATAGAACGAAAATTACTATACTTAATACTCTTATTATTATCAATCTAACTCATATTATTAGCCATATTATGCCTATATGATCGATAGAACTACAATTACTATACTTATTACTCTTATTATTATCAATCTAGCTCATATTATTAACCATATTATGCAGACATGATCGATAGAACTACAACTACTATACTCATTACTCTTATTATTATCAATCTAACTCATATTATTAGCCATATTATGCTTGTACGATCGGGAGAACGATAATTACTATACTTATTACTCTAATTATTATCAATCTAACTCATATTATTAATCATATTATGCTTATATGAGCAATAGAACTACAATTACTATACTTATTACACTCACCATTATCAATCTAACTCATATTATTAGCCATATTATGCTTATATGATCGATAGAACTACAATTGCTATACTTATTACTCTTATTATTATCAATCTGACTCATATTATTAGCCACATTATGCTTATAGGATCGATAGAACTACAATTACTATACTCATTACTCTTATTATTATCAATCTAACTCATATTATTAGCCATATTATGCTTATATGATCGATAGAACTACAATTACTATACTTATTACTCTTATTATTATCAATCGAACTCATATTATTAGCCATATTATGCTTATATGATCGATAGAACTACAATTACTATACTTATTAGTCTTATTATTATCAATCTAACTCACATTGTTAGCCATATTATGCTTATATGATCGATTAGAACGACAATTACTATACTTATTACTCTTATTATTATCAATCTAACTCATATTATTTGCCATCTTATGCTTATATGATCGATAGAACGAAAATTACTATACACATTACTCTTATTATTATCAATCTAACTCATATTATTAGCCATACTATGCTTTTATGATCGATAGAACGACAATTACTATACTTATTAGTCTTATTATTATCAATCTAACTCATATTATTAACCATATTATGCAGATATGGTCGATAGAACGACAATTACTATACTTATTACTCTTATTATTATCAATCTGACTCATATTATTAGCCATATTATGCTTATATGATCGATAGAACGACAATTACTATACTTATTAGTCTTATTATTATCAATCTAACTGATATTATTAGCCATATTATGATTATATGATCGATAGAACGACAATTACTATACTTTTTACTCTTATTATTATCAATCTAACTCATATTATTAACCATATTATGCAGATATGGTCGATAGAACGACAATTACTATACTTATTACTCTTATTATTATCAATCTGACTCATATTATTAGCCACATTATGCTTATAGGATCGATAGAACTACAATTACTATACTCATTACTCTTATTATTATCAATCTAACTCATATTATTAGCCATATTATGCTTATATGATCGATAGAACTACAATTACTATACTTATTACACTCACTATTATCAATCTAACTCATATTATTAGCCATATTATGCTTATATGATCGATAGAACGACAATTACTATACTTTTTACTCTTATTATTATCAATCTAACTCACATTATTAGCCATATTATGCTTATATGATCGGTAGAACGATAATTACTATTCTCATTACTCTTATTATTATCAATCTAACTCATATTATTAGCCATATTATGCTCATATGATCGATAGAACTACAATTACTATACTTATTACTCTTATTATTATCAATCGAACTCATATTATTAGCCATACTATGCTTATATGATCGACAGAACGACAATTACTATACTTATTGCACTCACTATTATCAATCTAACTCATATTATTAGCCATACTATGCTTATATGATCGACAGAACGACAATTACTATACTTATTACACTCACTATTATCAATCTAACTCATATTATTAGCCATATTATGCTTATATGATCGGTAGAACGATAATTACTATACTTATTACTCTTATTATTATCAATCTAACTCATATTATTAATCATATTATACTTATATGAGCAATAGAACTAAAATTACTATACTTATTACACTCGCTATTATCATTCTAACTCATATTATTAGCCATATTATGCTTATATGATCGATAGAACGACAATTACTATACTTTTTACTCTTATTATTATCAATCTAACTCATATTATTAGCCATATTATGCTTATATGATCGGTAGAACGATAATTAATATACTTATTAGTCTTATTATTATCAATCTCACTCATATTATTAGCCATATTATGCTTATATGATCGATAGAACGACAATTACAATACTTATTACTCTTATTATTATCAATCGAACTCATATTATTAGCCATTCTATGCTTATATGATCGACAGGACGGCAATTACTATACTGACTACACTCACTATTATCAATCCAACTCATATTATTAACCATATTATGCAGATATGGTCGATAGAACGACAATTACTATACTTATTACTCTTATTATTATCAATCTGACGCATATTATTAGCCATATTATGCTTATATGATCGATAGAACGACAATTACTATACTTATTAGTCTTATTATTATCAATCTAACTCATATTATTAGCCATATTATGATTATATGATCGATAGAACGACAATTACTATACTTTTTACTCTTATTATTATCAATCTAACTCATATTATTAATCATATTATGCAGATATGGTCGATAGAACGACAATTACTATACTTATTACTCTTATTATTATCAATCTGACTCATATTATTAGCCATATTATGCTTATATGATCGATAGAACGACAATTACTATACTTATTAGTCTTATTATTATCAATCTAACTCATATTATTAGCCATATTATGCTTATATGATCGATAGAACGACAATTACTATACTTTTTACTCTTATTATTATCAATTAAACTCATATTATTAGCCATATTATGCTTATATGATCGGTAGAACGATAATTACTATACTTATTACACTTATTATTATCAATCTAACTCATATTATTAGCCACATTATGCTTGTATGATCGGTGGAACGATAATTACTATACTTAATACTCTTATTATTATCAATCTAACTCATATTATTAGCCATATTATGCTTATATGATCGATAGAACTACAATTACTATACTTATTACTCTTATTATTATCAATCTAGCTCATATTATTAACCATATTATGCAGACATGATCGATAGAACTACAACTACTATACTCATTACTCTTATTATTATCAATCTAACTCATATTATTAGCCATATTATGCTTGTATGAACGGGAGAACGATAATTACTATACTTATTACTCTTATTATTTTCAATCCAACTCATATTATTAATCATATTATGATTATATGAGCAATAGAACTACAATTACTATACTTATTACACTCACTATTATCAATCTAACTCATATTATTAGCCATATTATGCTTATATGATCGATAGAACGACAATTACTATACTCCTTAGTCTTATTATTATCAATCTAACTCATATTATTAGCGATATTATGCTTATATGATCGATAGAACGACAATTACTATACTTTTTACTCTTATTATTATCAATCTAACTCATATTATTAGTCATATTATGCTTATATGATCGGTAGAACGATAATTACTATACTTATTGCTCTTATTATTATCAATCTAACTCATATTATTAGCCACATTATGCTTATAGGATCGATAGAACTAAAATTACTATACTCATTACTCTTATTATTATCAATCTAACTCATATTATTAGCCATATTATGCTTATATGATCGGTAGAACGACAATTACTATACTCACTACTCTTATTATTATCAATCTAACTAATATTATTAGCCATATTATGCTTATGTGATCGATAGAACGACAATTACTATACTTATTACTCTTATTATTATCAGACTAACTCATATTATTTGCCATATTATGCTTATATGCTCGATAGAACGACAATTACAATACTTATTTGTCTTATTATTATCAATCTAACTCATATTATTAGCCATATTATGCTTATATGATCGATAGAACGACAATTGCTATACTTTTTACTCTTATTATTTTCAATCTAACTCATATTATTAGCCATATTATGCTTATATGATCGGTAGAACGATAATTACTATACTTATTACACTTATTATTATCAATCTAACTCATATTATTAGCCACATTATGCTTGTATGATCGGTCGAACGATAATTACTATACTTAGTAATCTTATTATTATCAATCTAACTCATATTATTAGCCATATTATGCTTATATGATCGATAGAACTACAATTGCTATACTTATTACTCTTATTATTATCAATCTAGCTCATATTATTAACCACATTATGCTTATAGGATCGATAGAACTAAAATTACTATACTCATTACTCTTATTATTATCAATCTAACTCATATTATTAGCCATATTATGCTTATATGATCGATAGAACTACAATTACTATACTTATTAGTCTTATTATTATCAATCTAACTCAAATTGTTAGCCATATTATGCTTATATGATCGATAGAACGACAATTACTATACTTATTACTCTTATTATTATCAATCTAACTCATATTATTAGCCATATTATGCTTATATGATCGATAGAACGACAATTACTATACTTTTTACTCTTATTATTATCAATTAAACTCATATTATTAGCCATATTATGCTTATATGATCGGTAGAACGATAATTACTATACTTATTACACTTATTATTATCAATCTAACTCATATTATTAGCCATATTATGCTTATATGATCGGTAGAACGACAATTACTATACTCACTACTCTTATTATTATCAATCTAACTAATATTATTAGCCATATTATGCTTATGTGATCGATAGAACGACAATTACTATACTTTTTACTCTTATTATTATCAATCTAACTCATATTATTAACCATATTATGCAGATATGGTCGATAGAACGACAATTACTATACTTATTACTCTTATTATTATCAATCTGACTCATATTATTAGCCACATTATGCTTATAGGATCGATAGAACTACAATTACTATACTCATTACTCTTATTATTATCAATCTAACTCATATTATTAGCCATATTATGCTTATATGATCGATAGAACTACAATTACTATACTTATTACACTCACTATTATCAATCTAACTCATATTATTAGCCATATTATGCTTATATGATCGATAGAACGACAATTACTATACTTTTTACTCTTATTATTATCAATCTAACTCACATTATTAGCCATATTATGCTTATATGATCGGTAGAACGATAATTACTATTCTCATTACTCTTATTATTATCAATCTAACTCATATTATTAGCCATATTATGCTCATATGATCGATAGAACTACAATTACTATACTTATTACTCTTATTATTATCAATCGAACTCATATTATTAGCCATACTATGCTTATATGATCGACAGAACGACAATTACTATACTTATTGCACTCACTATTATCAATCTAACTCATATTATTAGCCATACTATGCTTATATGATCGACAGAACGACAATTACTATACTTATTACACTCACTATTATCAATCTAACTCATATTATTAGCCATATTATGCTTATATGATCGGTAGAACGATAATTACTATACTTATTACTCTTATTATTATCAATCTAACTCATATTATTAATCATATTATACTTATATGAGCAATAGAACTAAAATTACTATACTTATTACACTCGCTATTATCATTCTAACTCATATTATTAGCCATATTATGCTTATATGATCGATAGAACGACAATTACTATACTTTTTACTCTTATTATTATCAATCTAACTCATATTATTAGCCATATTATGCTTATATGATCGGTAGAACGATAATTAATATACTTATTAGTCTTATTATTATCAATCTCACTCATATTATTAGCCATATTATGCTTATATGATCGATAGAACGACAATTACAATACTTATTACTCTTATTATTATCAATCGAACTCATATTATTAGCCATTCTATGCTTATATGATCGACAGGACGGCAATTACTATATTGACTACACTCACTATTATCAATCCAACTCATATTATTAACCATATTATGCAGATATGGTCGATAGAACGACAATTACTATACTTATTACTCTTATTATTATCAATCTGACGCATATTATTAGCCATATTATGCTTATATGATCGATAGAACGACAATTACTATACTTATTAGTCTTATTATTATCAATCTAACTCATATTATTAGCCATATTATGATTATATGATCGATAGAACGACAATTACTATACTTTTTACTCTTATTATTATCAATCTAACTCACATTATTAATCATATTATGCAGATATGGTCGATAGAACGACAATTACTATACTTATTACTCTTATTATTATCAATCTGACTCATATTATTAGCCATATTATGCTTATATGATCGATAGAACGACAATTACTATACTTATTAGTCTTATTATTATCAATCTAACTCATATTATTAGCCATATTATGCTTATATGATCGATAGAACGACAATTACTATACTTTTTACTCTTATTATTATCAATTAAACTCATATTATTAGCCATATTATGCTTATATGATCGGTAGAACGATAATTACTATACTTATTACACTTATTATTATCAATCTAACTCATATTATTAGCCACATTATGCTTGTATGATCGGTGGAACGATAATTACTATACTTAATACTCTTATTATTATCAATCTAACTCATATTATTAGCCATATTATGCTTATATGATCGATAGAACTACAATTACTATACTTATTACTCTTATTATTATCAATCTAGCTCATATTATTAACCATATTATGCAGACATGATCGATAGAACTACAACTACTATACTCATTACTCTTATTATTATCAATCTAACTCATATTATTAGCCATATTATGCTTGTATGAACGGGAGAACGATAATTACTATACTTATTACTCTTATTATTTTCAATCCAACTCATATTATTAATCATATTATGATTATATGAGCAATAGAACTACAATTACTATACTTATTACACTCACTATTATCAATCTAACTCATATTATTAGCCATATTATGCTTATATGATCGATAGAACGACAATTACTATACTCCTTAGTCTTATTATTATCAATCTAACTCATATTATTAGCGATATTATGCTTATATGATCGATAGAACGACAATTACTATACTTTTTACTCTTATTATTATCAATCTAACTCATATTATTAGTCATATTATGCTTATATGATCGGTAGAACGATAATTACTATACTTATTGCTCTTATTATTATCAATCTAACTCATATTATTAGCCACATTATGCTTATAGGATCGATAGAACTAAAATTACTATACTCATTACTCTTATTATTATCAATCTAACTCATATTATTAGCCATATTATGCTTATATGATCGGTAGAACGACAATTACTATACTCACTACTCTTATTATTATCAATCTAACTAATATTATTAGCCATATTATGCTTATGTGATCGATAGAACGACAATTACTATACTTATTACTCTTATTATTATCAGACTAACTCATATTATTTGCCATATTATGCTTATATGCTCGATAGAACGACAATTACAATACTTATTTGTCTTATTATTATCAATCTAACTCATATTATTAGCCATATTATGCTTATATGATCGATAGAACGACAATTGCTATACTTTTTACTCTTATTATTTTCAATCTAACTCATATTATTAGCCATATTATGCTTATATGATCGGTAGAACGATAATTACTATACTTATTACACTTATTATTATCAATCTAACTCATATTATTAGCCACATTATGCTTGTATGATCGGTCGAACGATAATTACTATACTTAGTAATCTTATTATTATCAATCTAACTCATATTATTAGCCATATTATGCTTATATGATCGATAGAACTACAATTGCTATACTTATTACTCTTATTATTATCAATCTAGCTCATATTATTAACCACATTATGCTTATAGGATCGATAGAACTAAAATTACTATACTCATTACTCTTATTATTATCAATCTAACTCATATTATTAGCCATATTATGCTTATATGATCGATAGAACGACAATTACTATACTTTTTACTCTTATTATTATCAATCTAACTCACATTATTAGCCATATTATGCTTATATGATCGGTAGAACGATAATTACTATACTTATTACTCTTATTATTATCAATCTAACTCATATTATTAGCCATATTATGCTTATATGATCGGTAGAACGATAATTACTATACTTATTGCTCTTATTATTATCAATCTAACTCATATTATAAGCCACATTATGCTTATAGGATCGATAGAACTAAAATTACTATACTCATTACTCTTATTATTATCAATCTAACTCATATTATTAGCCATATTATGCTTACATGATCGATAGAACTACAATTACTATACTTATTACTCTTATTATTATCAATCTAACTCATATTATTAGCCATATTATGCTTATATGATCGGTAGAACGACAATTACTATACTCACTACTCTTATTATTATCAATCTAACTAATATTATTAGCCATATTATGCTTATGTGATCGATAGAACGACAATTACTATACTTATTACTCTTATTATTATCAGTCTAACTCATATTATTTGCCATATTATGCTTATATGCTCGATAGAACGACAATTACAATACTTATTTGTCTTATTATTATCAATCTAACTCATATTATTAGCCATATTATGCTTATATGATCGATAGAACGACAATTGCTATACTTTTTACTCTTATTATTTTCAATCTAACTCATATTATTAGCCATATTATGCTTATATGATCGGTAGAACGATAATTACTATACTTATTACACTTATTATTATCAATCTAACTCATATTATTAGCCACATTATGCTTGTATGATCGGTCGAACGATAATTACTATACTTAATAATCTTATTATTATCAATCTAACTCATATTATTAGCCATATTATGCTTATATGATCGATAGAACTACAATTGCTATACTTATTACTCTTATTATTATCAATCTAGCTCATATTATTAACCATATTATGCTTGTATGATCGGGAGAACGATAATTACTATACTTATTACTCTTATTATTATCAATCTAACTCATATTATTAATCATATTATGCTTATATGAGCAATGGAACTACAATTACTATACTTATTACACTCACTATTATCAATCTAACTCATATTATTAGCCATATTATGCTTATATAATCGATAGAACGACAATTACTATACTCCTTAGTCTTATTATTATGAATCTAACTCATATTATTAGCCATATTATGCTTATATGATCGATAGAACGGCAATTACTATACTTATTGCTCTTATTATAATCAATCTAACTCATATTATTAGCCACATTATGCTTATAGGATCGATAGAACTAAAATTACTATACTCATTACTCTTATTATTATCAATCTAACTCATATTATTAGCCATATTATGCTTATATGATCGATAGAACTACAATTACTATACTTATTACTCTTATTATTATCAATCGAACACACATTGTTAGCCATATTATGCTTATATGATCGATAGAACGACAATTACTATACTTATTACTCTTATTATTATCAATCTAACTCATATTATTTGCCATCTTATGCTTATATGATCGATAGAACGAAAATTACTATACTCATTACTCTTATTATCAATCTAACTCATATTATTAGCCATATTATGCTTATATGATCGATAGAACTACAATTACTATACTTATGACTCTTATTATTATCAATCGAACTCATATTATTAGCCATACTATGCTTTATGATCGACAGAACGACAATTACTATACTTATTGCACTCACTATTATCAATCTAACTCATATTATTAGCCATACTATGCTTATATGATCGACAGAACGACAATTACTATACTTATTACTCTTATTATTATCAGTCTAACTCATATTATTTGCCATATTATGCTTATATGCTCGATAGAACGACAATTACAATACTTATTTGTCTTATTATTATCAATCTAACTCATATTATTAGCCATACTATGCTTATATGATCGACAGAACGACAATTACTATACTTATTACTCTTATTATTATCAATCGAACTCACATTGTTAGCCATATTATGCTTATATGATCGATAGAACGACAATTACTATACTTATTACTCTTATTATTATCAATCTAACTCATATTATTTGCCATCTTATGCTTATATGATCGATAGAACGAAAATTACTATACTCATTACTCTTATTATTATCAATCTGACTCATATTATTAGCCATATTATGATTATATGATCGATAGAACTACAATTACTATACTTATTACTCTTATTATTATCAATCGAACTCATATTATTAGCCATACTATGCTTATATGATCGACAGAACGACAATTACTATACTTATTGCACTCACTATTATCAATCTAACTCATATTATTAGCCATACTATGCTTATATGATCGACAGAACGACAAATACTATACTTATTACACTCACTATTATCAATCTAACTCATATTATTAGCCATATTATGCTTATATGATCGGTAGAACGATAATTACTATACTTATTACTCTTATTATTATCAATCTAACTCATATTATTAATCATATTATACTTATATGAGCAATAGAACTAAAATTACTATACTTATTACACTCGCTATTATCATTCTAACTCATATTATTAGCCATATTATGCTTATATGATCGATAGAACGACAATTACTATACTTTTTACTCTTATTATTATCAATCTAACTCATATTATTAGCCATATTATGCTTATATGATCGATAGAACGACAAATACTATACTTTTTACTCTTATTATTATCAATCTAACTCACATTATTAGCCATATTATGCTTATATGATCGGTAGAACGATAATTACTATACTTATTACTCTTATTATTATCAATCTAACTCATATTATTAGCCATATTATGCTTATATGATCGGTAGAACGATAATTACTATACTTATTGCTCTTATTATTATCAATCTAACTCATATTATTAGCCACATTATGCTTATAGGATCGATAGAACTAAAATTACTATACTCATTACTCTTATTATTATCAATCTAACTCATATTATTAGCCATATTATGCTTACATGATCGATAGAACTACAATTACTATACTTATTACTCTTATTATTATCAATCTAACTCATATTATTAGCCATATTATGCTTATATGATCGGTAGAACGACAATTACTATACTCACTACTCTTATTATTATCAATCTAACTAATATTATTAGCCATATTATGCTAATGTGATCGATAGAACGACAATTACTATACTTATTACTCTTATTATTATCAGTCTAACTCATATTATTTGCCATATTATGCTTATATGCTCGATAGAACGACAATTACAATAATTATTTGTCTTATTATTATCAATCTAACTCATATTATTAGCCATATTATGCTTATATGATCGATAGAACGACAATTGCTATACTTTTTACTCTTATTATTTTCAATCTAACTCATATTATTAGCCATATTATGCTTATATGATCGGTAGAACGATAATTACTATACTTATTACTCTTATTATTATCAATCTAACTCATATTATTAATCATATTATACTTATATGAGCAATAGAACTAAAATTACTATACTTATTACACTCGCTATTATCATTCTAACTCATATTATTAGCCATATTATGCTTATATGATCGATAGAACGACAATTACTATACTTTTTACTCTTATTATTATCAATCTAACTCATATTATTAGCCATATTATGCTTATATGATCGATAGAACGACAAATACTATACTTTTTACTCTTATTATTATCAATCTAACTCACATTATTAGCCATATTATGCTTATATGATCGGTAGAACGATAATTACTATACTTATTACTCTTATTATTATCAATCTAACTCATATTATTAGCCATATTATGCTTATATGATCGGTAGAACGATAATTACTATACTTATTGCTCTTATTATTATCAATCTAACTCATATTATTAGCCACATTATGCTTATAGGATCGATAGAACTAAAATTACTATACTCATTACTCTTATTATTATCAATCTAACTCATATTATTAGCCATATTATGCTTACATGATCGATAGAACTACAATTACTATACTTATTACTCTTATTATTATCAATCTAACTCATATTATTAGCCATATTATGCTTATATGATCGGTAGAACGACAATTACTATACTCACTACTCTTATTATTATCAATCTAACTAATATTATTAGCCATATTATGCTTATGTGATCGATAGAACGACAATTACTATACTTATTACTCTTATTATTATCAGTCTAACTCATATTATTTGCCATATTATGCTTATATGCTCGATAGAACGACAATTACAATAATTATTTGTCTTATTATTATCAATCTAACTCATATTATTAGCCATATTATGCTTATATGATCGATAGAACTACAATTGCTATACTTATTACTCTTATTATTATCAATCTAGCTCATATTATTAACCATATTATGCTTGTATGATCGGGAGAACGATAATTACTATACTTATTACTCTTATTATTATCAATCTAACTCATATTATTAATCATATTATGCTTATATGAGCAATGGAACTACAATTACTATACTTATTACACTCACTATTATCAATCTAACTCATATTATTAGCCATATTATGCTTATATAATCGATAGAACGACAATTACTATACTCCTTAGTCTTATTATTATGAATCTAACTCATATTATTAGACATATTATGCTTATATGATCGATAGAACGGCAATTACTATACTTATTGCTCTTATTATAATCAATCTAACTCATATTATTAGCCACATTATGCTTATAGGATCGATAGAACTAAAATTACTATACTCATTACTCTTATTATTATCAATCTAACTCATATTATTAGCCATATTATGCTTATATGATCGATAGAACTACAATTACTATACTTATTACTCTTATTATTATCAATCGAACACACATTGTTAGCCATATTATGCTTATATGATCGATAGAACGACAATTACTATACTTATTACTCTTATTATTATCAATCTAACTCATATTATTTGCCATCTTATGCTTATATGATCGATAGAACGAAAATTACTATACTCATTACTCTTATTATCAATCTAACTCATATTATTAGCCATATTATGCTTATATGATCGATAGAACTACAATTACTATACTTATGACTCTTATTATTATCAATCGAACTCATATTATTAGCCATACTATGCTTTATGATCGACAGAACGACAATTACTATACTTATTGCACTCACTATTATCAATCTAACTCATATTATTAGCCATACTATGCTTATATGATCGACAGAACGACAATTACTATACTTATTACTCTTATTATTATCAGTCTAACTCATATTATTTGCCATATTATGCTTATATGCTCGATAGAACGACAATTACAATACTTATTTGTCTTATTATTATCAATATAACTCATATTATTAGCCATATTATGCTGATATGATCGATAGAACGACAATTGCTATACTTTTTACTCTTATTATTATCAATCTAACTCACATTATTAGCCATATTATGCTTATATGATCGGTAGAACGATAATTACTATACTTATTACTCTTATTATTATCAATCTAACTCATATTATTTGCCATCTCATGCTTATATGATCGATAGAACGAAAATTACTATACTCATTACTCTTATTATTATCAATCTAACTCATATTATTAGCCATATTATGATTATATGATCGATAGAACTACAATTACTATACTTATTACTCTTATTATTATCAATCGAACTCATATTATTAGCCATACTATGCTTATATGATCGACAGAACGACAATTACTATACTTATTACTCTTATTATTATCAATCGAACTCACATTGTTAGCCATATTATGCTTATATGATCGATAGAACGACAATTACTATACTTATTACTCTTATTATTATCAATCTAACTCATATTATTTGCCATCTTATGCTTATATGATCGATAGAACGAAAATTACTATACTCATTACTCTTATTATTATCAATCTGACTCATATTATTAGCCATATTATGATTATATGATCGATAGAACTACAATTACTATACTTATTACTCTTATTATTATCAATCGAACTCATATTATTAGCCATACTATGCTTATATGATCGACAGAACGACAATTACTATACTTATTGCACTCACTATTATCAATCTAACTCATATTATTAGCCATACTATGCTTATATGATCGACAGAACGACAAATACTATACTTATTACACTCACTATTATCAATCTAACTCATATTATTAGCCATATTATGCTTATATGATCGGTAGAACGATAATTACTATACTTATTACTCTTATTATTATCAATCTAACTCATATTATTAATCATATTATACTTATATGAGCAATAGAACTAAAATTACTATACTTATTACACTCGCTATTATCATTCTAACTCATATTATTAGCCATATTATGCTTATATGATCGATAGAACGACAATTACTATACTTTTTACTCTTATTATTATCAATCTAACTCATATTATTAGCCATATTATGCTTATATGATCGATAGAACTACAATTACTATACTTATTACTCTTATTATTATCAATCTAGCTCATATTATTAACCATATTATGCAGACATGATCGATAGAACTACAACTACTATACTCATTACTCTTATTATTATCAATCTAACTCATATTATTAGCCATATTATGCTTGTACGATCGGGAGAACGATAATTACTATACTTATTACTCTTATTATTATCAATCTAACTCATATTATTAATCATATTATGCTTATATGAGCAATAGAACTACAATTACTATACTTATTACACTCACTATTATCAATCTAACTCATATTATTAGCCATATTATGCTTATATGATCGATAGAACGACAATTACTATACTCCTTAGTCTTATTATTATCAATCTAACTCATATTATTAGCGATATTATGCTTATATGATCGATAGAACGACAATTACTATACTTATTACACTTATTATTATCAATCTAACTCATATTATTAGCCACATTATGCTTGTATGATCGGTCGACTATAATTACTATACTTAATAATCTTATTATTATCAATCTAACTCATATTATTAGCCATATTATGCTTATATGATCGATAGAACTACAATTGCTATACTTATTACTCTTATTATTATCAATCTAGCTCATATTATTAACCATATTATGCTTGTATGATCGGGAGAACGATAATTACTATACTTATTACTCATGTTATTATCAATCTAACTCATATTATTAATCATATTATGCTTATATGAGCAATGGAACTACAATTACTATACTTATTACACTCACTATTATCAATCTAACTCATATTATTAGCCATATTATGCTTATATAATCGATAGAACGACAATTACTATACTCCTTAGTCTTATTATTATCAATCTAACTCATATTATTAGCCATATTATGCTTATATGATCGATAGAACGACAATTACTATACCTTTTACTCTTATTATTATCAATCTAACTCATATTATTAGCCATATTATGCTTATATGATCGATAGAACGACAATTACTATACTTTTTACTCTTATTATTATCAATCTAACTCACATTAGTAGCCATATTATGCTTATATGATCGGTAGAACGATAATTACTATACTTATTACTCTTATTATTATCAATCTAACTCATATTATTAGCCATATTATGCTTATATGATCGATAGAACGGCAATTACTATACTTATTGCTCTTATTATAATCAATCTAACTCATATTATTAGCCACATTATGCTTATAGGATCGATAGAACTAAAATTACTATACTCATTACTCTTATTATTATCAATCTAACTCATATTATTAGCCATATTATGCTTATATGATCGATAGAACTACAATTACTATACTTATACTCTTATTATTATCAATCGAACACACATTGTTAGCCATATTATGCTTATATGATCGATAGAACGACAATTACTATACTTATTACTCTTATTATTATCAATCTAACTCATATTATTTGCCATCTTATGCTTATATGATCGATAGAACGAAAATTACTATACTTAATACTCTTATTATTATCAATCTAACTCATATTATTAGCCATATTATGCCTATATGATCGATAGAACTACAATTACTATACTTATTACTCTTATTATTATCAATCTAACTCATATTATTAATCATATTATGCTTATATGAGCAATAGAACTACAATTACTATACTTATTACACTCACCATTATCAATCTAACTCATATTATTAGCCATATTATGCTTATATGATCGATAGAACTACAATTGCTATACTTATTACTCTTATTATTATCAATCTGACTCATATTATTAGCCACATTATGCTTATAGGATCGATAGAACTACAATTACTATACTCATTACTCTTATTATTATCAATCTAACTCATATTATTAGCCATATTATGCTTATATGATCGATAGAACTACAATTACTATACTTATTACTCTTATTATTATCAATCGAACTCATATTATTAGCCATATTATGCTTATATGATCGATAGAACTACAATTACTATACTTATTAGTCTTATTATTATCAATCTAACTCACATTGTTAGCCATATTATGCTTATATGATCGATAGAACGACAATTACTATACTTATTACTCTTATTATTATCAATCTAACTCATATTATTTGCCATCTTATGCTTATATGATCGATAGAACGAAAATTACTATACACATTACTCTTATTATTATCAATCTAACTCATATTATTAGCCATACTATGCTTTTATGATCGATAGAACGGCAATTACTATACTTATTAGTTTTATTATTATCAATCTAACTCATATTATTAACCATATTATGCAGATATGGTCGATAGAACGACAATTACTATACTTATTACTCTTATTATTATCAATCTGACTCATATTATTAGCCATATTATGCTTATATGATCGATAGAACGACAATTACTATACTTATTAGTCTTATTATTATCAATCTAACTCATATTATTAGCCATATTATGATTATATGATCGATAGAACGACAATTACTATACTTTTTACTCTTATTATTATCAATCTAACTCATATTATTAACCATATTATGCAGATATGGTCGATAGAACGACAATTACTATACTTATTACTCTTATTATTATCAATCTGACTCATATTATTAGCCACATTATGCTTATAGGATCGATAGAACTACAATTACTATACTCATTACTCTTATTATTATCAATCTAACTCATATTATTAGCCATATTATGCTTATATGATCGATAGAACTACAATTACTATACTTATTACTCTTATTATTATCAATCGAACTCATATTATTAGCCATATTATGCTTATATGATCGATAGAACTACAATTACTATACTTATTAGTCTTATTATTATCAGTCTAACTCACATTGTTAGCCATATTATGCTTATATGATCGATAGAACGACAATTACTATACTTATTACTCTTATTATTATCAATCTAACTCATATTATTTGCCATCTTATGCTTATATGATCGATAGAACGAAACTTACTATACACATTACTCTTATTATTATCAATCTAACTCATATTATTAGCCATACTATGCTTTTATGATCGATAGAACGACAATTACTATACTTATTAGTCTTATTATTATCAATCTAACTCATATTATTAACCATATTATGCAGATATGGTCGATAGAACGACAATTACTATACTTATTACTCTTATTATTATCAATCTGACTCATATTATTAGCCATATTATGCTTATATGATCGATAGAACGACAATTACTATACTTATTAGTCTTATTATTATCAATCTAACTCATATTATTAGCCATATTATGATTATATGATCGATAGAACGACAATTACTATACTTTTTACTCTTATTATTATCAATCTAACTCACATTATTAGCCATATTATGCTTATATGATCGGTAGAACGATAATTACTATACTTATTACTCTTATTATTATCAATCTAACTCATATTATTAGCCATATTATGCTTATATGATCGATAGAACGGCAATTACTATACTTATTGCTCTTATTATAATCAATCTAACTCATATTATTAGCCACATTATGCTTATAGGATCGATAGAACTAAAATTACTATACTCATTACTCTTATTATTATCAATCTAACTCATATTATTAGCCATATTATGCTTATATGATCGATAGAACTACAATTACTATACTTATTACTCTTATTATTATCAATCGGACACACATTGTTAGCCATATTATGCTTATATGATCGATAGAACGACAATTACTATACTTATTACTCTTATTATTATCAATCTAACTCATATTATTTGCCATCTTATGCTTATATGATCGATAGAACGAAAATTACTATACTTAATACTCTTATTATTATCAATCTAACTCATATTATTAACCATATTATGCCTATATGATCGATAGAACTACAATTACTATACTTATTACTCTTATTATTATCAATCTAACTCATATTATTAACCATATTATGCAGATATGGTCGATAGAACTACAATTACTATACTTATTACTCTTATTATTATCAATCGAACTCATATTATTAGCCATATTATGCTTATATGATCGATAGAACTACAATTACTATACTTATTAGTCTTATTATTATCAGTCTAACTCACATTGTTAGCCATATTATGCTTATATGATCGATAGAACGACAATTACTATACTTATTACTCTTATTATTATCAATCTAACTCATATTATTTGCCATCTTATGCTTATATGATCGATAGAACGAAAATTACTATACTTAATACTCTTATTATTATCAATCTAACTCATATTATTAACCATATTATGCCTATATGATCGATAGAACTACAATTACTATACTTATTACTCTTATTATTATCAATCTAGCTCATATTATTAACCATATTATGCAGACATGATCGATAGAACTACAACTACTATACTCATTACTCTTATTATTATCAATCTAACTCATATTATTAGCCATATTATGCTTGTACGATCGGGAGAACGATAATTACTATACTTATTACTCTTATTATTATCAATCTAACTCATATTATTAATCATATTATGCTTATATGAGCAATAGAACTACAATTACTATACTTATTACACTCACCATTATCAATCTAACTCATATTATTAGCCATATTATGCTTATATGATCGATAGAACTACAATTGCTATACTTATTACTCTTATTATTATCAATCTGACTCATATTATTAGCCACATTATGCTTATAGGATCGATAGAACTACAATTACTATACTCATTACTCTTATTATTATCAATCTAACTCATATTATTAGCCATATTATGCTTATATGATCGATAGAACTACAATTACTATACTTATTACTCTTATTATTATCAATCGAACTCATATTATTAGCCATATTATGCTTATATGATCGATAGAACTACAATTACTATACTTATTAGTCTTATTATTATCAATCTAACTCACATTGTTAGCCATATTATGCTTATATGATCGATAGAACGACAATTACTATACTTTTTACTCTTATTATTATCAATCTAACTCACATTATTAGCCATATTATGCTTATATGATCGGTAGAACGATAATTACTATTCTCATTACTCTTATTATTATCAATCTAACTCATATTATTAGCCATATTATGCTCATATGATCGATAGAACTACAATTACTATACTTATTACTCTTATTATTATCAATCGAACTCATATTATTAGCCATACTAAGATTATATGATCGACAGAACGACAATTACTATACTTATTGCACTCACTATTATCAATCTAACTCATATTATTAGCCATACTATGCTTATATGATCGACAGAACGACAATTACTATACTTATTACACTCACTATTATCAATCTAACTCATATTATTAGCCATATTATGCTTATATGATCGGTAGAACGATAATTACTATACTTATTACTCTTATTATTATCAATCTAACTCATATTATTAATCATATTATACTTATATGAGCAATAGAACTAAAATTACTATACTTATTACACTCGCTATTATCATTCTAACTCATATTATTAGCCATATTATGCTTATATGATCGATAGAACGACAATTACTATACTTTTTACTCTTATTATTATCAATCTAACTCATATTATTAGCCATATTATGCTTATATGATCGGTAGAACGATAATTAATATACTTATTAGTCTTATTATTATCAATCTCACTCATATTATTAGCCATATTATGCTTATATGATCGATAGAACGACAATTACAATACTTATTACTCTTATTATTATCAATCGAACTCATATTATTAGCCATTCTATGCTTATATGATCGACAGGACGGCAATTACTATACTGACTACACTCACTATTATCAATCCAACTCATATTATTAACCATATTATGCAGATATGGTCGATAGAACGACAATTACTATACTTATTACTCTTATTATTATCAATCTGACGCATATTATTAGCCATATTATGCTTATATGATCGATAGAACGACAATTACTATACTTATTAGTCTTATTATTATCAATCTAACTCATATTATTAGCCATATTATGCTTATATGATCGATAGAACGACAATTACTATACTTTTTACTCTTATTATTATCAATTAAACTCATATTATTAGCCATATTATGCTTATATGATCGGTAGAACGATAATTACTATACTTATTACACTTATTATTA
This sequence comes from Megachile rotundata, assembly GCF_050947335.1. Taxonomy (NCBI): domain Eukaryota; kingdom Metazoa; phylum Arthropoda; class Insecta; order Hymenoptera; family Megachilidae; genus Megachile; species Megachile rotundata. Next base: position 108,897 of record NW_027473838.1, read on the forward strand.
TCAATCTAACTCATATTATTAGCCACATTATGCTTGTATGATCGGTGGAACGATAATTACTATACTTAATACTCTTATTATTATCAATCTAACTCATATTATTAGCCATATTATGCTTATATGATCGATAGAACTACAATTACTATACTTATTACTCTTATTATTATCAATCTAGCTCATATTATTAACCATATTATGCAGACATGATCGATAGAACTACAACTACTATACTCATTACTCTTATTATTATCAATCTAACTCATATTATTAGCCATATTATGCTTGTATGAACGGGAGAACGATAATTACTATACTTATTACTCTTATTATTTTCAATCCAACTCATATTATTAATCATATTATGATTATATGAGCAATAGAACTACAATTACTATACTTATTACACTCACTATTATCAATCTAACTCATATTATTAGCCATATTATGCTTATATGATCGATAGAACGACAATTACTATACTCCTTAGTCTTATTATTATCAATCTAACTCATATTATTAGCGATATTATGCTTATATGATCGATAGAACGACAATTACTATACTTTTTACTCTTATTATTATCAATCTAACTCATATTATTAGTCATATTATGCTTATATGATCGGTAGAACGATAATTACTATACTTATTGCTCTTATTATTATCAATCTAACTCATATTATTAGCCACATTATGCTTATAGGATCGATAGAACTAAAATTACTATACTCATTACTCTTATTATTATCAATCTAACTCATATTATTAGCCATATTATGCTTATATGATCGGTAGAACGACAATTACTATACTCACTACTCTTATTATTATCAATCTAACTAATATTATTAGCCATATTATGCTTATGTGATCGATAGAACGACAATTACTATACTTATTACTCTTATTATTATCAGACTAACTCATATTATTTGCCATATTATGCTTATATGCTCGATAGAACGACAATTACAATACTTATTTGTCTTATTATTATCAATCTAACTCATATTATTAGCCACATCATGCTTGTATGATCGGTCGACTATAATTACTATACTTAATAATCTTATTATTATCAATCTAACTCATATTATTAGCCATATTATGCTTATATGATCGATAGAACTACAATTGCTATACTTATTACTCTTATTATTATCAATCTAGCTCATATTATTAACCATATTATGCTTGTATGATCGGGAGAACGATAATTACTATACTTATTACTCTTATTATTATCAATCTAACTCATATTATTAGCCATATTATGCTTATATGATCGATAGAACGGCAATTACTATACTTATTGCTCTTATTATAATCAATCTAACTCATATTATTAGCCACATTATGCTTATAGGATCGATACAACTAAAATTACTATACTCATTACTCTTATTATTATCAATCTAACTCATATTATTAGCCATATTATGCTTATATGATCGATAGAACCACAATTACTATACTTATTACTCTTATTATTATCAATCGAACACACATTGTTAGCCATATTATGCTTATATGATCGATAGAACGACAATTACTATACTTATTACTCTTATTATTATCAATCTAACTCATATTATTTGCCATCTTATGCTTATATGATCGATAGAACGAAAATTACTATACTCATTACTCTTATTATCAATCTAACACATATTATTAGCCATATTATGCTTATATGATCGATAGAACTACAATTACTATACTTATGACTCTTATTATTATCAATCGAACTCATATTATTAGCCATACTATGCTTTATGATCGACAGCACGACAATTACTATACTTATTGCACTCACTATTATCAATCTAACTCATATTATTAGCCATACTATGCTTATATGATCGACAGAACGACAATTACTATACTTATTACTCTTATTATTATCAGTCTAACTCATATTATTTGCCATATTATGCTTATATGCTCGATAGAACGACAATTACAATACTTATTTGTCTTATTATTATCAATATAACTCATATTATTAGCCATATTATGCTGTAATGATCGATAGAACGACAATTGCTATACTTTTTACTCTTATTATTTTCAATCTAACTCATATTATTAGCCATATTATGCTTATATGATCGGTAGAACGGTAATTACTATACTTATTACACTTATTATTATCACTCTAACTCATATTATTAGCCATATTATGCTTATATGATCGGTAGAACGATAATTACTATACTTATTACTCTTATTATTATCAATCTAACTCATATTATTAATCATATTATACTTATATGAGCAATAGAACTAAAATTACTATACCTATTACACTCGCTATTATCATTCTAACTCATATTATTAGCCATATTATGCTTATATGATCGATAGAACGACAATTACTATACTTTTTACTCTTATTATTATCAATCTAACTCACATTATTAGCCATATTATGCTTATATGATCGGTAGAACGATAATTACTATACTTATTACTCTTATTATTATCAATCTAACTCATATTATTAGCCATATTATGCTTATATGATCGATAGAACGGCAATTACTATACTTATTGCTCTTATTATTATCAATCTAACTCATATTATTAGCCACATTATGCTTATAGGATCGATAGAACTAAAATTACTATACTCATTACTCTTATTATTATCAATCTAACTCATATTATTAGCCATATTATGCTTATATGATCGATAGAACTACAGTTACTATACTTATTACTCTTATTATTATCAATCGAACTCATATTATTAGCCATATTATGCTTATATGATCGATAGAACTACAATTACTATACTTATTAGTCTTATTATTATCAATCTAACTCAAATTGTTAGCCATATTATGCTTATATGATCGATAGAACGACAATTACTATACTTATTACTCTTATTATTATCAATCTAACTCATATTATTAGCCATATTATGCTTATATGATCGGTAGAACGACAATTACTATACTCACTACTCTTATTATTATCAATCTAACTAATATTATTAGCCATATTATGCTTATGTGATCGATAGAACGACAATTACTATACTTATTACTCTTATTATTATCAGTCTAACTCATATTATTTGCCATATTATGCTTATATGCTCGATAGAACAACAATTACTATACTTATTTGTCTTATTATTATCAATCTAACTCATATTATTAGCCATATTATGCTTATATGATCGATAGAACGGCAATTGCTATACTTTTTACTCTTATTATTTTCAATCTAACTCATATTATTAGCGATATTATGCTTATATGATCGGTAGAACGATAATTACTATACTTATTACACTTATTATTATCAATCTAACTCATATTATTAGCCACATTATGCTTGTATGATCGGTCGAACGATAATTACTATACTTAATAATCTTATTATTATCAATCTAACTCATATTATTAGCCATATTATGCTTATATGATCGATAGAACGGCAATTACTATACTTATTGCTCTTATTATTATCAATCTAACTCATATTATTTGCCATCTTATGCTTATATGATCGATAGAACGAAAATTACTATACTCATTACTCTTATTATTATCAATCTAGCTCATATTATTAGCCATATTATGATTATATGATTGATAGAACTACAATTACTATACTGATTACTCTTATTATTATCAATCGAACTCATATTATTTGCCATCTTATGCTTATATGATCGATAGAACGAAAATTACTATACTCATTACTCTTATTATTATCAATCTAACTCATATTATTAGCCATATTATGATTATATGATCGATAGAACTACAATTACCATACTTATTACTCTTATTATTATCAATCGAACTCATATTATTAGCCATACTATGCTTATATGATCGACAGAACGACAATTACTATACTTATTGCACTCACTATTATCAATCTAACTCATATTATTAGCCATACTATGCTTATATGATCGACAGAACGACAATTACTATACTTATTACACTCACTATTATCAATCTAACTCATATTATTAGCCATATTATGCTTATATGATCGGTAGAACGATAATTACTATACTTATTACTCTTATTATTATCAATCTAACTCATATTATTAATCATATTATACTTATATGAGCAATAGAACTAAAATTACTATACTTATTACACTCGCTATTATCATTCTAACTCATATTATTAGCCATATTATGCTTATATGATCGATAGAACGACAATTACTATACTTTTTACTCTTATTATTATCAATCTAACTCATATTATTAGCCATATTATGCTTATATGATCGATAGAACGACAATTACTATACTTTTTACTCTTATTATTATCAATCTAACTCACATTATTAGCCATATTATGCTTATATGATCGGTAGAACGATAATTACTATACTTATTACTCTTATTATTATCAATCTAACTCATATTATTAGCCATATTATGCTTATATGATCGGTAGAACGATAATTACTATACTTATTGCTCTTATTATTATCAATCTAACTCATATTATAAGCCACATTATGCTTATAGGATCGATAGAACTAAAATTACTATACTCATTACTCTTATTATTATCAATCTAACTCATATTATTAGCCATATTATGCTTACATGATCGATAGAACTACAATTACTATACTTATTACTCTTATTATTATCAATCTAACTCATACTATTAGCCATATTATGCTTATATGATCGATAGAACGACAATTGCTATACTTTTTACTCTTATTATTTTCAATCTAACTCATATTATTAGCCATATTATGCTTATATGATCGGTAGAACGATAATTACTATACTTATTACTCTTATTATTATCAATCTAACTCATATTATTAATCATATTATACTTATATGAGCAATAGAACTAAAATTACTATACTTATTACACTCGCTATTATCATTCTAACTCATATTATTAGCCATATTATGCTTATATGATCGATAGAACGACAATTACTATACTTTTTACTCTTATTATTATCAATCTAACTCATATTATTAGCCATATTATGCTTATATGATCGATAGAACGACAAATACTATACTTTTTACTCTTATTATTATCAATCTAACTCACATTATTAGCCATATTATGCTTATATGATCGGTAGAACGATAATTACTATACTTATTACTCTTATTATTATCAATCTAACTCATATTATTAGCCATATTATGCTTATATGATCGGTAGAACGATAATTACTATACTTATTGCTCTTATTATTATCAATCTAACTCATATTATTAGCCACATTATGCTTATAGGATCGATAGAACTAAAATTACTATACTCATTACTCTTATTATTATCAATCTAACTCATATTATTAGCCATATTATGCTTACATGATCGATAGAACTACAATTACTATACTTATTACTCTTATTATTATCAATCTAACTCATATTATTAGCCATATTATGCTTATATGATCGGTAGAACGACAATTACTATACTCACTACTCTTATTATTATCAATCTAACTAATATTATTAGCCATATTATGCTTATGTGATCGATAGAACGACAATTACTATACTTATTACTCTTATTATTATCAGTCTAACTCATATTATTTGCCATATTATGCTTATATGCTCGATAGAACGACAATTACAATAATTATTTGTCTTATTATTATCAATCTAACTCATATTATTAGCCATATTATGCTTATATGATCGATAGAACTACAATTGCTATACTTATTACTCTTATTATTATCAATCTAGCTCATATTATTAACCATATTATGCTTGTATGATCGGGAGAACGATAATTACTATACTTATTACTCTTATTATTATCAATCTAACTCATATTATTAATCATATTATGCTTATATGAGCAATGGAACTACAATTACTATACTTATTACACTCACTATTATCAATCTAACTCATATTATTAGCCATATTATGCTTATATAATCGATAGAACGACAATTACTATACTCCTTAGTCTTATTATTATGAATCTAACTCATATTATTAGCCATATTATGCTTATATGATCGATAGAACGGCAATTACTATACTTATTGCTCTTATTATAATCAATCTAACTCATATTATTAGCCACATTATGCTTATAGGATCGATAGAACTAAAATTACTATACTCATTACTCTTATTATTATCAATCTAACTCATATTATTAGCCATATTATGCTTATATGATCGATAGAACTACAATTACTATACTTATTACTCTTATTATTATCAATCGAACACACATTGTTAGCCATATTATGCTTATATGATCGATAGAACGACAATTACTATACTTATTACTCTTATTATTATCAATCTAACTCATATTATTTGCCATCTTATGCTTATATGATCGATAGAACGAAAATTACTATACTCATTACTCTTATTATCAATCTAACTCATATTATTAGCCATATTATGCTTATATGATCGATAGAACTACAATTACTATACTTATGACTCTTATTATTATCAATCGAACTCATATTATTAGCCATACTATGCTTTATGATCGACAGAACGACAATTACTATACTTATTGCACTCACTATTATCAATCTAACTCATATTATTAGCCATACTATGCTTATATGATCGACAGAACGACAATTACTATACTTATTACTCTTATTATTATCAGTCTAACTCATATTATTTGCCATATTATGCTTATATGCTCGATAGAACGACAATTACAATACTTATTTGTCTTATTATTATCAATATAACTCATATTATTAGCCATATTATGCTGATATGATCGATAGAACGACAATTGCTATACTTTTTACTCTTATTATTATCAATCTAACTCACATTATTAGCCATATTATGCTTATATGATCGGTAGAACGATAATTACTATACTTATTACTCTTATTATTATCAATCTGACTCATATTATTTGCCATCTCATGCTTATATGATCGATAGAACGAAAATTACTATACTCATTACTCTTATTATTATCAATCTAACTCATATTATTAGCCATATTATGATTATATGATCGATAGAACTACAATTACTATACTTATTACTCTTATTATTATCAATCGAACTCATATTATTAGCCATACTATGCTTATATGATCGACAGAACGACAATTACTATACTTATTACTCTTATTATTATCAATCGAACTCACATTGTTAGCCATATTATGCTTATATGATCGATAGAACGACAATTACTATACTTATTACTCTTATTATTATCAATCTAACTCATATTATTTGCCATCTTATGCTTATATGATCGATAGAACGAAAATTACTATACTCATTACTCTTATTATTATCAATCTGACTCATATTATTAGCCATATTATGATTATATGATCGATAGAACTACAATTACTATACTTATTACTCTTATTATTATCAATCGAACTCATATTATTAGCCATACTATGCTTATATGATCGACAGAACGACAATTACTATACTTATTGCACTCACTATTATCAATCTGACTCATATTACTAGCCATACTATGCTTATATGATCGACAGAACGACAAATACTATACTTATTACACTCACTATTATCAATCTAACTCATATTATTAGCCATATTATGCTTATATGATCGGTAGAACGATAATTACTATACTTATTACTCTTATTATTATCAATCTAACTCATATTATTAATCATATTATACTTATATGAGCAATAGAACTAAAATTACTATACTTATTACACTCGCTATTATCATTCTAACTCATATTATTAGCCATATTATGCTTATATGATCGATAGAACGACAATTACTATACTTTTTACTCTTATTATTATCAATCTAACTCATATTATTAGCCATATTATGCTTATATGATCGATAGAACGACAAATACTATACTTTTTACTCTTATTATTATCAATCTAACTCACATTATTAGCCATATTATGCTTATATGATCGGTAGAACGATAATTACTATACTTATTACTCTTATTATTATCAATCTAACTCATATTATTAGCCATATTATGCTTATATGATCGGTAGAACGATAATTACTATACTTATTGCTCTTATTATTATCAATCTAACTCATATTATTAGCCACATTATGCTTATAGGATCGATAGAACTAAAATTACTATACTCATTACTCTTATTATTATCAATCTAACTCATATTATTAGCCATATTATGCTTACATGATCGATAGAACTACAATTACTATACTTATTACTCTTATTATTATCAATCTAACTCATATTATTAGCCATACTATGCTTATATGATCGACAGAACGACAAATACTATACTTATTACACTCACTATTATCAATCTAACTCATATTATTAGCCATATTATGCTTATATGATCGGTAGAACGATAATTACTATACTTATTACTCTTATTATTATCAATCTAACTCATATTATTAATCATATTATACTTATATGAGCAATAGAACTAAAATTACCATACTTATTACACTCGCTATTATCATTCTAACTCATATTATTAGCCATATTATGCTTATATGATCGATAGAACGACAATTACTATACTTTTTACTCTTATTATTATCAATCTAACTCATATTATTAGCCATATTATGCTTATATGATCGATAGAACGACAAATACTATACTTTTTACTCTTATTATTATCAATCTAACTCACATTATTAGCCATATTATGCTTATATGATCGGTAGAACGATAATTACTATACTTATTACTCTTATTATTATCAATCTAACTCATATTATTAGCCATATTATGCTTATATGATCGGTAGAACGATAATTACTATACTTATTGCTCTTATTATTATCAATCTAACTCATATTATTAGCCACATTATGCTTATAGGATCGATAGAACTAAAATTACTATACTCATTACTCTTATTATTATCAATCTAACTCATATTATTAGCCATATTATGCTTACATGATCGATAGAACTACAATTACTATACTTATTACTCTTATTATTATCAATCTAACTCATATTATTAGCCATATTATGCTTATATGATCGGTAGAACGACAATTACTATACTCACTACTCTTATTATTATCAATCTAACTAATATTATTAGCCATATTATGCTAATGTGATCGATAGAACGACAATTACTATACTTATTACTCTTATTATTATCAGTCTAACTCATATTATTTGCCATATTATGCTTATATGCTCGATAGAACGACAATTACAATAATTATTTGTCTTATTATTATCAATCTAACTCATATTATTAGCCATATTATGCTTATATGATCGATAGAACGACAATTGCTATACTTTTTACTCTTATTATTTTCAATCTAACTCATATTATTAGCCATATTATGCTTATATGATCGGTAGAACGATAATTACTATACTTATTACTCTTATTATTATCAATCTAACTCATATTATTAATCATATTATACTTATATGAGCAATAGAACTAAAATTACTATACTTATTACACTCGCTATTATCATTCTAACTCATATTATTAGCCATATTATGCTTATATGATCGATAGAACGACAATTACTATACTTTTTACTCTTATTATTATCAATCTAACTCATATTATTAGCCATATTATGCTTATATGATCGATAGAACGACAAATACTATACTTTTTACTCTTATTATTATCAATCTAACTCACATTATTAGCCATATTATGCTTATATGATCGGTAGAACGATAATTACTATACTTATTACTCTTATTATTATCAATCTAACTCATATTATTAGCCATATTATGCTTATATGATCGGTAGAACGATAATTACTATACTTATTGCTCTTATTATTATCAATCTAACTCATATTATTAGCCACATTATGCTTATAGGATCGATAGAACTAAAATTACTATACTCATTACTCTTATTATTATCAATCTAACTCATATTATTAGCCATATTATGCTTACATGATCGATAGAACTACAATTACTATACTTATTACTCTTATTATTATCAATCTAACTCATATTATTAGCCATATTATGCTTATATGATCGGTAGAACGACAATTACTATACTCACTACTCTTATTATTATCAATCTAACTAATATTATTAGCCATATTATGCTTATGTGATCGATAGAACGACAATTACTATACTTATTACTCTTATTATTATCAGTCTAACTCATATTATTTGCCATATTATGCTTATATGCTCGATAGAACGACAATTACAATAATTATTTGTCTTATTATTATCAATCTAACTCATATTATTAGCCATATTATGCTTATATGATCGATAGAACGACAATTGCTATACTTTTTACTCTTATTATTTTCAATCTAACTCATATTATTAGCCATATTATGCTTATATGATCGGTAGAACGATAATTACTATACTTATTACACTTATTATTATCAATCTAACTCATATTATTAGCCACATTATGCTTGTATGATCGGTCGAACGATAATTACTATACTTAATAATCTTATTATCATCAATCTAACTCATATTATTAGCCATATTATGCTTATATGATCGATAGAACTACAATTGCTATACTTATTACTCTTATTATTATCAATCTAGCTCATATTATTAACCATATTATGCTTGTATGATCGGGAGAACGATAATTACTATACTTATTACTCTTATTATTATCAATCTAACTCATATTATTAATCATATTATGCTTATATGAGCAATGGAACTACAATTACTATACTTATTACACTCACTATTATCAATCTAACTCATATTATTAGCCATATTATGCTTATATAATCGATAGAACGACAATTACTATACTCCTTAGTCTTATTATTATCAATCTAACTCATATTATTAGCCATATTATGCTTATATGATCGATAGAACGACAATTACTATACCTTTTACTCTTATTATTATCAATCTAACTCATATTATTAGCCATATTATGCTTATATGATCGATAGAACGACAATTACTATACTTTTTACTCTTATTATTATCAATCTAACTCACATTAGTAGCCATATTATGCTTATATGATCGATAGAACGATAATTACTATACTTATTACTCTTATTATTATCAATCTAACTCATATTATTAGCCATATTATGCTTATATGATCGGTAGAACGATAATTACTATACTTATTACTCTTATTATTATCAATCTAACTCATATTATTAGCCATATTATGCTTATATGATCGATAGAACGGCAATTACTATACTTATTGCTCTTATTATAATCAATCTAACTCATATTATTAGCCACATTATGCTTATAGGATCGATAGAACTAAACTTACTATACTCATTACTCTTATTATTATCAATCTAACTCATATTATTAGCCATATTATGCTTATATGATCGATAGAACTACAATTACTATACTTATTACTCTTATTATTATCAATCGAACACACATTGTTAGCCATATTATGCTTATATGATCGATAGAACGACAATTACTATACTTATTACTCTTATTATTATCAATCTAACTCATATTATTTGCCATCTTATGCTTATATGATCGATAGAACGAAAATTACTATACTTAATACTCTTATTATTATCCATCTAACTCATATTATTAGCCATATTATGCCTATATGATCGATAGAACTACAATTACTATACTTATTACTCTTATTATTATCAATCTAACTCATATTATTAATCATATTATGCTTATATGAGCAATAGAACTACAATTACTATACTTATTACACTCACCATTATCAATCTAACTCATATTATTAGCCATATTATGCTTATATGATCGATAGAACTACAATTGCTATACTTATTACTCTTATTATTATCAATCTGACTCATATTATTAGCCACATTATGCTTATAGGATCGATAGAACTACAATTACTATACTCATTACTCTTATTATTATCAATCTAACTCATATTATTAGCCATATTATGCTTATATGATCGATAGAACTACAATTACTATACTTATTACTCTTATTATTATCAATCGAACTCATATTATTAGCCATATTATGCTTATATGATCGATAGAACTACAATTACTATACTTATTAGTCTTATTATTATCAATCTAACTCACATTGTTAGCCATATTATGCTTATATGATCGATAGAACGACAATTACTATACTTATTACTCTTATTATTATCAATCTAACTCATATTATTTGCCATCTTATGCTTATATGATCGATAGAACGAAAATTACTATACACATTACTCTTATTATTATCAATCTAACTCATATTATTAGCCATACTATGCTTTTATGATCGATAGAACGACAATTACTATACTTATTAGTCTTATTATTATCAATCTAACTCATATTATTAACCATATTATGCAGATATGGTCGATAGAACGACAATTACTATACTTATTACTCTTATTATTATCAATCTGACTCATATTATTAGCCATATTATGCTTATATGATCGATAGAACGACAATTACTATACTTATTAGTCTTATTATTATCAATCTAACTCATATTATTAGCCATATTATGATTATATGATCGATAGAACGACAATTACTATACTTTTTACTCTTATTATTATCAATCTAACTCATATTATTAACCATATTATGCAGATATGGTCGATAGAACGACAATTACTATACTTATTACTCTTATTATTATCAATCTGACTCATATTATTAGCCATATTATGCTTATATGATCGATAGAACTACAATTACTATACTTATTACTCTTATTATTATCAATCGAACACACATTGTTAGCCATATTATGCTTATATGATCGATAGAACGACAATTACTATACTTATTACTCTTATTATTATCAATCTAACTCATATTATTTGCCATCTTATGCTTATATGATCGATAGAACGAAAATTACTATACTTAATACTCTTATTATTATCAATCTAACTCATATTATTAGCCATATTATGCCTATATGATCGATAGAACTACAATTACTATACTTATTACTCTTATTATTATCAATCTAACTCATATTATTAATCATATTATGCTTATATGAGCAATAGAACTACAATTACTATACTTATTACACTCACCATTATCAATCTAACTCATATTATTAGCCATATTATGCTTATATGATCGATAGAACTACAATTGCTATACTTATTACTCTTATTATTATCAATCTGACTCATATTATTAGCCACATTATGCTTATAGGATCGATAGAACTACAATTACTATACTCATTACTCTTATTATTATCAATCTAACTCATATTATTAGCCATATTATGCTTATATGATCGATAGAACTACAATTACTATACTTATTACTCTTATTATTATCAATCGAACTCATATTATTAGCCATATTATGCTTATATGATCGATAGAACTACAATTACTATACTTATTAGTCTTATTATTATCAATCTAACTCACATTGTTAGCCATATTATGCTTATATGATCGATAGAACGACAATTACTATACTTATTACTCTTATTATTATCAATCTAACTCATATTATTTGCCATCTTATGCTTATATGATCGATAGAACGAAAATTACTATACACATTACTCTTATTATTATCAATCTAACTCATATTATTAGCCATACTATGCTTTTATGATCGATAGAACGACAATTACTATACTTATTAGTCTTATTATTATCAATCTAACTCATATTATTAACCATATTATGCAGATATGGTCGATAGAACGACAATTACTATACTTATTACTCTTATTATTATCAATCTGACTCATATTATTAGCCATATTATGCTTATATGATCGATAGAACGACAATTACTATACTTATTAGTCTTATTATTATCAATCTAACTCATATTATTAGCCATATTATGATTATATGATCGATAGAACGACAATTACTATACCTTTTACTCTTATTATTATCAATCTAACTCATATTATTAACCATATTATGCAGATATGGTCGATAGAACGACAATTACTATACTTATTACTCTTATTATTATCAATCTGACTCATATTATTAGCCACATTATGCTTATAGGATCGATAGAACTACAATTACTATACTCATTACTCTTATTATTATCAATCTAACTCATATTATTAGCCATATTATGCTTATATGATCGATAGAACTACAATTACTATACTTATTACTCTTATTATTATCAATCGAACCCATATTATTAGCCATATTATGCTTATATGATCGATAGAACTACAATTACTATACTTATTAGTCTTATTATTATCAGTCTAACTCACATTGTTAGCCATATTATGCTTATATGATCGATAGAACGACAATTACTATACTTATTACTCTTATTATTATCAATCTAACTCATATTATTTGCCATCTTATGCTTATATGATCGATAGAACGAAACTTACTATACACATTACTCTTATTATTATCAATCTAACTCATATTATTAGCCATACTATGCTTTTATGATCGATAGAACGACAATTACTATACTTATTAGTCTTATTATTATCAATCTAACTCATATTATTAACCATATTATGCAGATATGGTCGATAGAACGACAATTACTATACTTATTACTCTTATTATTATCAATCTGACTCATATTATTAGCCATATTATGCTTATATGATCGATAGAACGACAATTACTATACTTATTAGTCTTATTATTATCAATCTAACTCATATTATTAGCCATATTATGATTATATGATCGATAGAACGACAATTACTATACTTTTTACTCTTATTATTATCAATCTAACTCACATTATTAGCCATATTATGCTTATATGATCGGTAAAACGATAATTACTATACTTATTACTCTTATTATTATCAATCTAACTCATATTATTAGCCATATTATGCTTATATGATCGATAGAACGGCAATTACTATACTTATTGCTCTTATTATAATCAATCTAACTCATATTATTAGCCACATTATGCTTATAGGATCGATAGAACTAAAATTACTATACTCATTACTCTTATTATTATCAATCTAACTCATATTATTAGCCATATTATGCTTATATGATCGATAGAACTACAATTACTATACTTATTACTCTTATTATTATCAATCGAACACACATTGTTAGCCATATTATGCTTATATGATCGATAGAACGACAATTACTATACTTATTACTCTTATTATTATCAATCTAACTCATATTATTTGCCATCTTATGCTTATATGATCGATAGAACGAAAATTACTATACTTAATACTCTTATTATTATCAATCTAACTCATATTATTAGCCATATTATACCTATATGATCGATAGAACTACAATTACTATACTTATTACTCTTATTATTATCAATCTAGCTCATATTATTAACCATATTATGCAGACATGATCGATAGAACTACAACTACTATACTCATTACTCTTATTATTATCAATCTAACTCATATTATTAGCCATATTATGCTTGTACGATCGGGAGAACGATAATTACTATACTTATTACTCTTATTATTATCAATCTAACTCATATTATTAATCATATTATGCTTATATGAGCAATAGAACTACAATTACTATACTTATTACACTCACCATTATCAATCTAACTCATATTATTAGCCATATTATGCTTATATGATCGATAGAACTACAATTGCTATACTTATTACTCTTATTATTATCAATCTGACTCATATTATTAGCCACATTATGCTTATAGGATCGATAGAACTACAATTACTATACTCATTACTCTTATTATTATCAATCTAACTCATATTATTAGCCATATTATGCTTATATGATCGATAGAACTACAATTACTATACTTATTACTCTTATTATTATCAATCGAACTCATATTATTAGCCATATTATGCTTATATGATCGATAGAACTACAATTACTATACTTATTAGTCTTATTATTATCAATCTAACTCACATTGTTAGCCATATTATGCTTATATGATCGATAGAACGACAATTACTATACTTATTACTCTTATTATTATCAATCTAACTCATATTATTTGCCATCTTATGCTTATATGATCGATAGAACGAAAATTACTATACACATTACTCTTATTATTATCAATCTAACTCATATTATTAGCCATACTATGCTTTTATGATCGATAGAACGACAATTACTATACTTATTAGTCTTATTATTATCAATCTAACTCATATTATTAACCATATTATGCAGATATGGTCGATAGAACGACAATTACTATACTTATTACTCTTATTATTATCAATCTGACTCATATTATTAGCCATATTATGCTTATATGATCGATAGAACGACAATTACTATACTTATTAGTCTTATTATTATCAATCTAACTCATATTATTAGCCATATTATGATTATATGATCGATAGAACGACAATTACTATACTTTTTACTCTTATTATTATCAATCTAACTCATATTATTAACCATATTATGCAGATATGGTCGATAGAACGACAATTACTATACTTATTACTCTTATTATTATCAATCTGACTCATATTATTAGCCACATTATGCTTATAGGATCGATAGAACTACAATTACTATACTCATTACTCTTATTATTATCAATCTAACTCATATTATTAGCCATATTATGCTTATATGATCGATAGAACTACAATTACTATACTTATTACTCTTATTATTATCAATCGAACTCATATTATTAGCCATATTATGCTTATATGATCGATAGAACTACAATTACTATACTTATTAGTCTTATTATTATCAATCTAACTCACATTGTTAGCCATATTATGCTTATATGATCGATAGAACGACAATTACTATACTTATTACTCTTATTATTATCAATCTAACTCATATTATTTGCCATCTTATGCTTATATGATCGATAGAACGAAAATTACTATACGCATTACTCTTATTATTATCAATCTAACTCATATTATTAGCCATACTATGCTTTTATGATCGATAGAACGACAATTACTATACTTATTAGTCTTATTATTATCAATCTAACTCATATTATTAACCATATTATGCAGATATGGTCGATAGAACGACAATTACTATACTTATTACTCTTATTATTATCAATCTGACTCATATTATTAGCCATATTATGCTTATATGATCGATAGAACGACAATTACTATACTTATTACTCTTATTATTATCAATCTAACTCATATTATTTGCCATCTTATGCTTATATGATCGATAGAACGAAAATTACTATACACATTACTCTTATTATTATCAATCTAACTCATATTATTAGCCATACTATGCTTTTATGATCGATAGAACGACAATTACTATACTTATTAGTCTTATTATTATCAATCTAACTCATATTATTAACCATATTATGCAGATATGGTCGATAGAACGACAATTACTATACTTATTACTCTTATTATTATCAATCTGACTCATATTATTAGCCATATTATGCTTATATGATCGATAGAACGACAATTACTATACTTATTAGTCTTATTATTATCAATCTAACTCATATTATTAGCCATATTATGATTATATGATCGATAGAACGACAATTACTATACTTTTTACTCTTATTATTATCAATCTAACTCATATTATTAACCATATTATGCAGATATGGTCGATAGAACGACAATTACTATACTTATTACTCTTATTATTATCAATCTGACTCATATTATTAGCCATATTATGCTTATATGATCGATAGAACTACAATTACTATACTTATTACTCTTATTATTATCAATCGAACACACATTGTTAGCCATATTATGCTTATATGATCGATAGAACGACAATTACTATACTTATTACTCTTATTATTATCAATCTAACTCATATTATTTGCCATCTTATGCTTATATGATCGATAGAACGAAAATTACTATACTTAATACTCTTATTATTATCAATCTAACTCATATTATTAGCCATATTATGCCTATATGATCGATAGAACTACAATTACTATACTTATTACTCTTATTATTATCAATCTAACTCATATTATTAATCATATTATGCTTATATGAGCAATAGAACTACAATTACTATACTTATTACACTCACCATTATCAATCTAACTCATATTATTAGCCATATTATGCTTATATGATCGATAGAACTACAATTGCTATACTTATTACTCTTATTATTATCAATCTGACTCATATTATTAGCCACATTATGCTTATAGGATCGATAGAACTACAATTACTATACTCATTACTCTTATTATTATCAATCTAACTCATATTATTAGCCATATTATGCTTATATGATCGATAGAACTACAATTACTATACTTATTACTCTTATTATTATCAATCGAACTCATATTATTAGCCATATTATGCTTATATGATCGATAGAACTACAATTACTATACTTATTAGTCTTATTATTATCAATCTAACTCACATTGTTAGCCATATTATGCTTATATGATCGATAGAACGACAATTACTATACTTATTACTCTTATTATTATCAATCTAACTCATATTATTTGCCATCTTATGCTTATATGATCGATAGAACGAAAATTACTATACACATTACTCTTATTATTATCAATCTAACTCATATTATTAGCCATACTATGCTTTTATGATCGATAGAACGACAATTACTATACTTATTAGTCTTATTATTATCAATCTAACTCATATTATTAACCATATTATGCAGATATGGTCGATAGAACGACAATTACTATACTTATTACTCTTATTATTATCAATCTGACTCATATTATTAGCCATATTATGCTTATATGATCGATAGAACGACAATTACTATACTTATTAGTCTTATTATTATCAATCTAACTCATATTATTAGCCATATTATGATTATATGATCGATAGAACGACAATTACTATACTTTTTACTCTTATTATTATCAATCTAACTCATATTATTAACCATATTATGCAGATATGGTCGATAGAACGACAATTACTATACTTATTACTCTTATTATTATCAATCTGACTCATATTATTAGCCACATTATGCTTATAGGATCGATAGAACTACAATTACTATACTCATTACTCTTATTATTATCAATCTAACTCATATTATTAGCCATATTATGCTTATATGATCGATAGAACTACAATTACTATACTTATTACTCTTATTATTATCATCGAACCCATATATTAGCATATTATGCTTATATGATCGATAGAACTACAATTACTATACTTATTAGTCTTATTATTATCAGTCTAACTCACATTGTTAGCCATATTATGCTTATATGATCGATAGAACGACAATTACTATACTTATTACTCTTATTATTATCAATCTAACTCATATTATTTGCCATCTTATGCTTATATGATCGATAGAACGAAACTTACTATACACATTACTCTTATTATTATCAATCTAACTCATATTATTAGCCATACTATGCTTTTATGATCGATAGAACGACAATTACTATACTTATTAGTCTTATTATTATCAATCTAACTCATATTATTAACCATATTATGCAGATATGGTCGATAGAACGACAATTACTATACTTATTACTCTTATTATTATCAATCTGACTCATATTATTAGCCATATTATGCTTATATGATCGATAGAACGACAATTACTATACTTATTAGTCTTATTATTATCAATCTAACTCATATATTAGCCATATTATGATTATATGATCGATAGAACGACAATTACTATACTTTTTACTCTTATTATTATCAATCTAACTCACATTATTAGCCATATTATGCTTATATGATCGGTAGAACGATAATTACTATACTTATTACTCTTATTATTATCAATCTAACTCATATTATTAGCCATATTATGCTTATATGATCGATAGAACGGCAATTACTATACTTATTGCTCTTATTATAATCATCTAACTCATATTATTAGCCACATTATGCTTATAGGATCGATAGAACTAAAATTACTATACTCATTACTCTTATTATTATCAATCTAACTCATATTATTAGCCATATTATGCTTATATGATCGATAGAACTACAATTACTATACTTATTACTCTTATTATTATCAATCGAACACACATTGTTAGCCATATTATGCTTATATGATCGATAGAACGACAATTACTATACTTATTACTCTTATTATTATCAATCTAACTCATATTATTTGCATCTTATGCTTATATGATCGATAGAACGAAAATTACTATACTTAATACTCTTATTATTATCAATCTAACTCATATTATTAGCCATATTATGCCTATATGATCGATAGAACTACAATTACTATACTTATTACTCTTATTATTATCAATCTAGCTCATATTATTAACCATATTATGCAGACATGATCGATAGAACTACAACTACTATACTCATTACTCTTATTATTATCAATCTAACTCATATTATTAGCCATATTATGCTTGTACGATCGGGAGAACGATAATTACTATACTTATTACTCTTATTATTATCAATCTAACTCATATTATTAATCATATTATGCTTATATGAGCAATAGAACTACAATTACTATACTTATTACACTCACCATTATCAATCTAACTCATATTATTAGCCATATTATGCTTATATGATCGATAGAACTACAATTGCTATACTTATTACTCTTATTATTATCAATCTGACTCATATTATTAGCCACATTATGCTTATAGGATCGATAGAACTACAATTACTATACTCATTACTCTTATTATTATCAATCTAACTCATATTATTAGCCATATTATGCTTATATGATCGATAGAACTACAATTACTATACTTATTACTCTTATTATTATCAATCGAACTCATATTATTAGCCATATTATGCTTATATGATCGATAGAACTACAATTACTATACTTATTAGTCTTATTATTATCAATCTAACTCACATTGTTAGCCATATTATGCTTATATGATCGATAGAACGACAATTACTATACTTATTACTCTTATTATTATCAATCTAACTCATATTATTTGCCATCTTATGCTTATATGATCGATAGAACGAAAATTACTATACACATTACTCTTATTATTATCAATCTAACTCATATTATTAGCCATACTATGCTTTTATGATCGATAGAACGACAATTACTATACTAATTAGTCTTATTATTATCAATCTAACTCATATTATTAACCATATTATGCAGATATGGTCGATAGAACGACAATTACTATACTTATTACTCTTATTATTATCAATCTGACTCATATTATTAGCCATATTATGCTTATATGATCGATAGAACGACAATTACTATACTTATTAGTCTTATTATTATCAATCTAACTCATATTATTAGCCATATTATGATTATATGATCGATAGAACGACAATTACTATACTTTTTACTCTTATTATTATCAATCTAACTCATATTATTAACCATATTATGCAGATATGGTCGATAGAACGACAATTACTATACTTATTACTCTTATTATTATCAATCTGACTCATATTATTAGCCACATTATGCTTATAGGATCGATAGAACTACAATTACTATACTCATTACTCTTATTATTATCAATCTAACTCATATTATTAGCCATATTATGCTTATATGATCGATAGAACTACAATTACTATACTTATTACTCTTATTATTATCAATCGAACTCATATTATTAGCCATATTATGCTTATATGATCGATAGAACTACAATTACTATACTTATTAGTCTTATTATTATCAATCTAACTCACATTGTTAGCCATATTATGCTTATATGATCGATAGAACGACAATTACTATACTTATTACTCTTATTATTATCAATCTAACTCATATTATTTGCCATCTTATGCTTATATGATCGATAGAACGAAAATTACTATACGCATTACTCTTATTATTATCAATCTAACTCATATTATTAGCCATACTATGCTTTTATGATCGATAGAACGACAATTACTATACTTATTAGTCTTATTATTATCAATCTAACTCATATTATTAACCATATTATGCAGATATGGTCGATAGAACGACAATTACTATACTTATTACTCTTATTATTATCAATCTGACTCATATTATTAGCCATATTATGCTTATATGATCGATAGAACGACAATTACTATACTTATTAGTCTTATTATTATCAATCTAACTCATATTATTAGCCATATTATGATTATATGATCGATAGAACGACAATTACTATACTTTTTACTCTTATTATTATCAATCTAACTCATATTATTAACCATATTATGCAGATATGGTCGATAGAACGACAATTACTATACTTATTACTCTTATTATTATCAATCTGACTCATATTATTAGCCACATTATGCTTATAGGATCGATAGAACTACAATTACTATACTCATTACTCTTATTATTATCAATCTAACTCATATTATTAGCCATATTATGCTTATATGATCGATAGAACTACAATTACTATACTTATTACTCTTATTATTATCAATCGAACCCATATTATTAGCCATATTATGCTTATATGATCGATAGAACTACAATTACTATACTTATTAGTCTTATTATTATCAGTCTAACTCACATTGTTAGCCATATTATGCTTATATGATCGATAGAACGACAATTACTATACTTATTACTCTTATTATTATCAATCTAACTCATATTATTTGCCATCTTATGCTTATATGATCGATAGAACGAAACTTACTATACACATTACTCTTATTATTATCAATCTAACTCATATTATTAGCCATACTATGCTTTTATGATCGATAGAACGACAATTACTATACTTATTAGTCTTATTATTATCAATCTAACTCATATTATTAACCATATTATGCAGATATGGTCGATAGAACGACAATTACTATACTTATTGCTCTTATTATTATCAATCTGACTCATATTATTAGCCATATTATGCTTATATGATCGATAGAACGACAATTACTATACTTATTAGTCTTATTATTATCAATCTAACTCATATTATTAGCCATATTATGATTATATGATCGATAGAACGACAATTACTATACTTTTTACTCTTATTATTATCAATCTAACTCACATTATTAGCCATATTATGCTTATATGATCGGTAGAACGATAATTACTATACTTATTACTCTTATTATTATCAATCTAACTCATATTATTAGCCATATTATGCTTATATGATCGATAGAACGGCAATTACTATACTTATTGCTCTTATTATAATCAATCTAACTCATATTATTAGCCACATTATGCTTATAGGATCGATAGAACTAAAATTACTATACTCATTACTCTTATTATTATCAATCTAACTCATATTATTAGCCATATTATGCTTATATGATCGATAGAACTACAATTACTATACTTATTACTCTTATTATTATCAATCGAACACACATTGTTAGCCATATTATGCTTATATGATCGATAGAACGACAATTACTATACTTATTACTCTTATTATTATCAATCTAACTCATATTATTTGCCATCTTATGCTTATATGATCGATAGAACGAAAATTACTATACTTAATACTCTTATTATTATCAATCTAACTCATATTATTAGCCATATTATGCCTATATGATCGATAGAACTACAATTACTATACTTATTACTCTTATTATTATCAATCTAGCTCATATTATTAACCATATTATGCAGACATGATCGATAGAACTACAACTACTATACTCATTACTCTTATTATTATCAATCTAACTCATATTATTAGCCATATTATGCTTGTACGATCGGGAGAACGATAATTACTATACTTATTACTCTTATTATTATCAATCTAACTCATATTATTAATCATATTATGCTTATATGAGCAATAGAACTACAATTACTATACTTATTACACTCACCATTATCAATCTAACTCATATTATTAGCCATATTATGCTTATATGATCGATAGAACTACAATTGCTATACTTATTACTCTTATTATTATCAATCTGACTCATATTATTAGCCACATTATGCTTATAGGATCGATAGAACTACAATTACTATACTCATTACTCTTATTATTATCAATCTAACTCATATTATTAGCCATATTATGCTTATATGATCGATAGAACTACAATTACTATACTTATTACTCTTATTATTATCAATCGAACTCATATTATTAGCCATATTATGCTTATATGATCGATAGAACTACAATTACTATACTTATTAGTCTTATTATTATCAATCTAACTCACATTGTTAGCCATATTATGCTTATATGATCGATAGAACGACAATTACTATACTTATTACTCTTATTATTATCAATCTAACTCATATTATTTGCCATCTTATGCTTATATGATCGATAGAACGAAAATTACTATACACATTACTCTTATTATTATCAATCTAACTCATATTATTAGCCATACTATGCTTTTATGATCGATAGAACGACAATTACTATACTTATTAGTCTTATTATTATCAATCTAACTCATATTATTAACCATATTATGCAGATATGGTCGATAGAACGACAATTACTATACTTATTACTCTTATTATTATCAATCTGACTCATATTATTAGCCATATTATGCTTATATGATCGATAGAACGACAATTACTATACTTATTAGTCTTATTATTATCAATCTAACTCATATTATTAGCCATATTATGATTATATGATCGATAGAACGACAATTACTATACTTTTTACTCTTATTATTATCAATCTAACTCATATTATTAACCATATTATGCAGATATGGTCGATAGAACGACAATTACTATACTTATTACTCTTATTATTATCAATCTGACTCATATTATTAGCCACATTATGCTTATAGGATCGATAGAACTACAATTACTATACTCATTACTCTTATTATTATCAATCTAACTCATATTATTAGCCATATTATGCTTATATGATCGATAGAACTACAATTACTATACTTATTACTCTTATTATTATCAATCGAACTCATATTATTAGCCATATTATGCTTATATGATCGATAGAACTACAATTACTATACTTATTAGTCTTATTATTATCAGTCTAACTCACATTGTTAGCCATATTATGCTTATATGATCGATAGAACGACAATTACTATACTTATTACTCTTATTATTATCAATCTAACTCATATTATTTGCCATCTTATGCTTATATGATCGATAGAACGAAACTTACTATACACATTACTCTTATTATTATCAATCTAACTCATATTATTAGCCATACTATGCTTTTATGATCGATAGAACGACAATTACTATACTTATTAGTCTTATTATTATCAATCTAACTCATATTATTAACCATATTATGCAGATATGGTCGATAGAACGACAATTACTATACTTATTACTCTTATTATTATCAATCTGACTCATATTATTAGCCATATTATGCTTATATGATCGATAGAACGACAATTACTATACTTATTAGTCTTATTATTATCAATCTAACTCATATTATTAGCCATATTATGATTATATGATCGATAGAACGACAATTACTATACTTTTTACTCTTATTATTATCAATCTAACTCATATTATTAACCATATTATGCAGATATGGTCGATAGAACGACAATTACTATACTTATTACTCTTATTATTATCAATCTGACTCATATTATTAGCCATATTATGCTTATATGATCGATAGAACGACAATTACTATACTTATTAGTCTTATTATTATCAATCTAACTCATATTATTAGCCATATTATGCTTATATGATCGATAGAACGACAATTACTATACTTTTTACTCTTATTATTATCAATTAAACTCATATTATTAGCCATATTATGCTTATATGATCGGTAGAATGATAATTACTATACGTATTACACTTATTATTATCAATCTAACTCATATTATTAGCCACATTATGCTTGTATGATCGGTGGAACGATAATTACTATACTTAATACTCTTATTATTATCAATCTAACTCATATTATTAGCCATATTATGCTTATATGATCGATAGAACTACAATTACTATACTTATTACTCTTATTATTATCAATCTAGCTCATATTATTAACCATATTATGCTTGTATGATCGGGAGAACGATAATTACTATACTTATTACTCTTATTATTATCAATCTAACTCATATTATTAATCATATTATGCTTATATGAGCAATGGAACTACAATTACTATACTTATCACACTCACTATTATCAATCTAACTCATATTATTAGCCATATTATGCTTATATAATCGATAGAACGACAATTACTATACATTTTACTCTTATTATTATCAATCTAACTCATATTATTAGCCATATTATGCTTATATGATCGATAGAACGACAATTACTATACTTTTTACTCTTATTATTATCAATCTAACTCACATTATTAGCCATATTATGCTTATATGATCGGTAGAACGATAATTACTATTCTCATTACTCTTATTATTATCAATCTAACTCATATTATTAGCCATATTATGCTCATATGATCGATAGAACTACAATTACTATACTTATTACTCTTATTATTATCAATCGAACTCATATTATTAGCCATACTATGCTTATATGATCGACAGAACGACAATTACTATACTCATTGCACTCACTATTATCAATCTAACTCATATTATTAGCCATACTATGCTTATATGATCGACAGAACGACAATTACTATACTTATTACACTCGCTATTATCATTCTAACTCATATTATTAGCCATATTATGCTTATATGATCGATAGAACGACAATTACTATACTTATTAGTCTTATTATTATCAATCTAACTCATATTATTAGCCATATTATGATTATATGATCGATAGAACGACAATTACTATACTTTTTACTCTTATTATTATCAATCTAACTCATATTATTAATCATATTATGCAGATATGGTCGATAGAACGACAATTACTATACTTATTACTCTTATTATTATCAATCTGACTCATATTATTAGCCATATTATGCTTATATGATCGATAGAACGACAATTACTATACTTATTAGTCTTATTATTATCAATCTAACTCATATTATTAGCCATATTATGCTTATATGATCGATAGAACGGCAATTACTATACTTATTGCTCTTATTATAATCAATCTAACTCATATTATTAGCCACATTATGCTTATAGGATCGATAGAACTAAAATTACTATACTCATTACTCTTATTATTATCAATCTAACTCATATTATTAGCCATATTATGCTTATATGATCGATAGAACTACAATTACTATACTTATTACTCTTATTATTATCAATCGAACACACATTGTTAGCCATATTATGCTTATATGATCGATAGAACGACAATTACTATACTTATTACTCTTATTATTATCAA